>NW_010529485.1:1029-12021 GCF_000687285.1 Phaethon lepturus | reverse complement strand
GCAGGAATAATTATATGGCAACTGTCATGAAACACAGTGCGCTGTTACTGAGGTCCTGCGTCTGTTCTTCATTTTATAACCTTGATTCCTTGCATATAACCACTGCAAAGAGAAATGAGTCACACAGAGAACAGACACAATTAGATGCAATTAAGTATGTGGAGGTGGAACCTTAGGAAATCTGTGCTGTGAAAACTGACAAGGCTTCAAATATTTTCTTTTAAGGAAGCACCAACAAATAAACTTCTCTATGCTAAGGACATTCCACTTTACAAGAAGGAGGTGAAAGCGTACTATAAAGCCATCAGGGATCTGCCTCCATTGACCACTTCAGAGGTTGAAGAATTTCTAACTCAGGAATCTAAGGTATGGTTGAGAAGCAGAAACTTCATTTGCTTTCATGTTAAGTTTTTTTTTAAAAAGGAGAACTATCTGACCAGAACTGTTTTGTGTTTTAGAAACATGAAAATGAATTTAATGAGAAAGTGGCCTTGATTGAAATCTACAGATACGTAGTGAAATATTATGATGAGGTAAGCACATCTGCTATTCCTGCTTAACCCTTTAATGTTAACTTGCTACCTCAGGCTTGAAAGTTGGGCTTGGCGAAGTAGCAAGGGCTGGCCTGGTGTGCGACTCCCTGGGTGCCCCTCGGGGATGCAGCCGAGGCTGCTCCTGCCTCTGAGCTCTGTGGGGCCAGAGCAGCGCAGCCCCTGGGATGGCTGGAGCCCCCACCTCTCGGAGGAGTCACGGGCCAAAGGTTTGTAAACGCAGCTTTGCTGTCACCGCTGTATTTCACAGTAGCGATAAAATTCTCCCTGCAGTTTTGAGAAAGTTCCTATACAGCCTAGACTTCTTGTTTTACCATGTTTGCAGAGTGTCTGCTAATGCCTGTCACAACTCCTGTGCATGTGCTCCATTTCCCTGGAGATTCAGAGATCAGATTAGACTGTAGCACCAGGGATCTCGATTTAGCAGGCAGTACCAACACCTCAGCAGAGCACACTCAGCCTTACAGCAAGAGGTGTCTGCTCCTTTCCCATCATAGCCCTCTTACGCTCTGCCCTAATAGTCTTTCTCCTAAAGAAAAGCCGCAATAGCGTCCCGTCGCTGCTATTGCTCACAAAAGAAATCTTTTTTTGACTGAAAGCACTTAGGCACAGGCTACCTCTAAGCTGCTTTGTAAGAAAATCCCTGCCCTCCCCTTTGCACGGTAGGATTCTCCACTCCATTTTGCTCAGCATCCTTAACAGAGGCTGCATGTGCCTGCCCAGGGACGCAGATAAGAGCCGGCTGGGGCGTGTTGCCTGAAGGCCTCCTTACCACTTCCAGCAGGTTGTCTGGGTCTCCCAGCAACCAGACCTTTCTCTCTTTCGTCCCCAGCAGCACAGCATCAGCACTTGCTCTAATCATCCAGCTCTCGGTCACTTGTTAGCTGGCTTACCACTTCTGATCTCTAACATCTCAGATTATCTGTGTTCAGCATCAAACCTTTGCCTCTTAGAAGAAGTTTGGGGTGATACTTGGTATGGGACTACACTTTATTAAGCTCATTAAAATTGCTGACACAGGAGACTTCAGAATACTTTCTTATCTCAGTGCCCATTTTTGCTTTTTGGAAGCTAGTACTGGCTAAACTTAAACCACGATGCCCATCCTTGGAAGGAAACCCTCCCTCTGCTCTTCCACCTCTAGCTTTTGACTGGGAGCAGCTAAACCTCATTCATTGTTTGCTGAGACCTCAGTCCCTCTGTAGAGTTGCCAGCAAAGGGTTTTCAGACAGCAGTGGTGCTCCTTCCTATCATCTGGGCCAGTGCCAAGTGGGCCGGTTAGAGGCAGCAGTTTATTGCCCTCAGTTCATAGGGCAGAGGAAGAGAAAATATCATTTGCAAATCTGCTCTCGGGTAAAATGGAGTGCTGGCCTTGCCTCACACTTCAAGAGATGAACATTTGTTGGATTTGTTTGGGTTTTTTTGCTTGGCTCTGTCATTCTTTTGTGGAAGTGTTGCAAATCCTGTAATCATAATGACTTGAAAGGAAAACTACCAAAATAAAGTGTTAAAGTCAGAAAAGAATGTTTACATATAGGCAGGCATTCAGATGGATTTTTCTGCCAGTAGTTGTTGGAATGCAGAAAATCAAGCTTTAAAAAGCAGCAAGTAAAATAAGCACTAAGAAAATTATTCTCTTTTTTTGCAAATTGTTAACAGATTGTCAGCAAACTCGAGCGAGAACGGGGGTTTGAAGAAGTCCAGAAACAGCTCCAGCAAGTAAAAGCCTTATTTGATGAAAAGAAAAAATGCAAATGGCTCTGAGCAGAGCCCTGACTCACAGCATCACTGAGGGGGGCTTTAAATAAGCGCTACTGCTCCCAAAACTGTTTTGACTGACTCTATGTACAGGGTTTTAAACATTTGGACACTCTTCTTCACTCTGACCATTCCAAGTAAAAGCTACGTTTGGGAATGAAGTACGGGCAGGCTTACATCTTCAAACGTGGGCATGTGAAAGCGAAAGTGAGTGTAGCATTGGCAGGGCCAGCATTTTTAGGTACTTGAACACACAGACCTTTTGGTTCAAAAATACTGCCTAAGTAAGCTTTCTGCTTACCTGAAAACAAGCTCGTAGGAGATGCACAAAACACGCTGCAAGTTCAGAGCTGCCTGTGTGAACTTGTGAGTTGCTTAGCTCTTTTTTTAAGAGAGAAAGGTGATGTTTCGCCACATCCTTTCAGCAGCCTTGGCAATCTACGAGGCTGAGCTCCGGCTTCAGAATAGGGGTCAGCTGCAGTTTCCTTCCTTCCAGGCAAACGTACACTGGTTCCTGTTCAGAAAAAAAAAACAAAACAGCACCAAAGTGACACTTAGGACAAGTGTGCTTAGCAGAAGAAGTGGATTTGAAGTCCAAATGCCACATGGCAGGACTTCTCTTCCTTAGGTTATAAATTCCACATGCAAAGTGAAGCCAACCACTGAGCAGGGAGGGAGGGAGGCTTTCGGAGAAAGGCGCAAGACCGGCATCAGTCTGTGTTTACATTTCTACCTTTCCATCCTTAAATAAGCTGTGAAACACTTGTGAGCAGCGTCACACATGAAACCTCCGTGCAGCTGCACCGCATCGGAACAGCGCTGTGATTTGCTGAAGCAGCTGACGATGGCTGCGCTTTGGTGCACAAACCTGTACTCGGGTGCACGATCGGCCCGTGCATCAGTGCCGACAGGCCTGGCCAGCCTCGCCATCCCTGTGCAAGGGCCTCACGTATCTAAAGCCAGCGTTACTCTCTTTCAGGTTGTCCGCACAAAGGCTTTGCCAAAAGAGGGTTATTTTACTAACGTGGGAGAAGAGAAGGGCTGGTAGAATCCCTGATGCTGTACGAGAAACTGATATAAACATGATAGATGATAGTTAGTTAGGGCTGCGGGGGAGGCACCTGCCTTAGTCCTGCTAGGATGTTTTTTGAGGCTTGGCCATTTTCAAAGGAGGGGTCCATTACATTTGCATTGGTGGCTAAAGTTAGCCTGGCTGGAAAGCAGGTGTGTGGCCACGCTGCTGAGAACAGGCTGGTGCAGTGGCTACCATGCAAAGCCCTGGAGGAGCATCGCCTGCCGCCCCAGCGCGGTCCTCCCCTCCACTACAGCTGAAATCTCTTGTTGCCGCGGACTCTGCTTCAGTCACACACGGCGCCTCGGCTGCAGCCTGCCCTTGGGTTTGAGGTAAGGCAGGCGTTGGTGAGACGGAGATACATCCCCACACCTTTCTTGAGGGTCCCACCGCTGGAGGTGAGCGGTGTAGCGCAGTGGCCCACAGGAGAGGGAAGAGCTGTCCCCTGCCATGGCAGCAGCGAGGGTGCCACCGGGCTGTGACCGGCACGGGCAGCCCGGGTTTGGTGTAGAAAGTGTATGCTGGGGCTGTGACCAGACAGAGATGCCTTCGTGGGGCTCCCAGGCAGTGCGGCGCTCCAAACATTTGCTGCTGTGCGCCGCTGCGTCGGAGGAGCCCAGAGGCTGGCCGGCCCACTTTTTTTGGCTTGGCTCCAGAGGCTTCCAGCCGCAGGTACCAGGCAACAGTCCCACGGCACGCAGCTGGGCAGCGCCGGTGAACGCTAACCGCGCTTTCGCAGAAGCAAGGCCGCCCGTCAACATGGAAAAAAAGCAAATGCAAAAACACGTTGCCTACTGGTCTGCCCCCTCCCTACCGTGTGATGGCACAAATTGTACCTCTTGCATATCAGAGAGGGCAGCTGCCAACCCATACTGTGATGGCTTTTTTTGTTTGTTTGTTTTTAATTCAAGTCTTACACTTGCTATTAAGTTTACACTTTATACTTGATGGAATGTATGGCTTTGTTCAGGAAACTGCACTACAATGTTGCAGTACTTTCAGCAGTTCTTTTCTCTGCCTGGCACAATATACTGTCGTAAGTTTAATATTGATTGGAAAAAACCCACCCCACCCCAACCTGTCTTGCCCTCTGTCCTAAAGGAGTGGACCATGGCTTGAGTAGCACTTAAGCTTAGAATACCTGTATTTAAGGGCTTGATTTTTATCATTCTTAACCTAACCTTTTAAAGCAGCATCAAATAAATAAAGCACAGTAATTAATATTAAAGGAGGGGCATGGAGCAGTTCACTCCAGTTCGACAGATGTCTCAGCAGTTGCGTTCCACTTCAGGTGTTTGCTGGCAGTGCACTTGAATGAACTGTGATAGTTTTGTTCAACAGTAACCTTCTGTACAGGCAGAAAAAAAAGCAAACCCAACATTTCTGCTTGAAAAGCTGTAAAATATAATCTGTTTGCGTGGGTCTGATCCTGTGAACTTCACTATATGTGTTTATATGATGAGGAAATGGAAATCAGTCCTATTCTGTATTTGTACTACTGCTTGTTTGCTACAATAGCTTTAATGATTTCTAGAGATTTAAGTATGTGTTGAAGCAGGCCGTATAGCTTTAGCCTACAGCCTGGAATAGGATTATTGCCTTTTATTCAAGCCTCTTAAACAGCGTCACTCTGTTAGTAAGCCATTTAAAGTCATGCTGGGACTTTGTAACCCATCAAGTGGATCTCACGAAGTGATGTGAAGTATAATTTAAGTGATTGTGGCTCTTTTGGTAGGTTTGGGTCAGCACACAAAACATTGGCATACCTTCCATATCTGCAAATCGCTGTTACTGTTACAGGGACAAAAACAACCACCTCTGACTAAAGCTGGATTATGGCAACCCAACAATTCGAATAGCATTCTCTGAAATGAAAGCAAACTTCTCTTTAACTTCTTTTCACATGTTTACAGGCAAACTGCTATGGCGAACAGCGTATTTTCTAACACTAGCTTACAGAGCATTATTTTGCAGTCACCTAGCATAAAGTCAAATCTTACTAATGTGTGAAGTAATTCCTGTTGTACAGAAGTTAACCTGTTGTTTAAAATGAATGGTTAAAAAAAAAAAGTGCAAATGACAAATACATGTTGGTGTTTGTATGGGTTTATCTAGAATAAAATGCATTTGGAGGTTATTTTGATTAACTTTCATACTTTAAAATGGTTAAAAGCAAGCAAGCACAGCTTGTAGTGGTGCCAGGGTCATGCAAGAAAGATGCTGACTGACGTCAGCTGGGTGGTACAGCACGCTCCCAGCCCTGCAAGGGCAAAGTACACATGTTAAAAGCCATCTCCAAAAGTGGTGTCCCCATGACACCTCCACACAGCCTTCAGGAGCCGCACTACAATGTCATTGCTCTAAGCCTTCGAGGCCGATGATGCTTTTTAAAAGCTAAAAAGCGAGGGTAACCCGGTAACTGCTCTTTCAGGAGAGGGTGCTGCTGGGACAGAAAATTCAGTTGAAGGCAAAAAGCCCCAGAGGGACAAGGAAAGGGAGCCCACAAACCAGTAGATAACCATTGTTCTTCCTCCTGCCATTACCCTTCATCTGCCCCCCCGAGGCTCCCCTAGTCTCTAGAAACTGCCCTCCCTATGCCCCAAGGGCGGGTGCAGCCATCCACACAGGAACTGGAGGCTGGAGCGAGCTAGCTCCTGGAAACCGTCGGGTTCCTACCAGTAAACCTTAGGGAACAGCGCATTTGGCAGAGCAGTCTCAGGCACAGGCAGTTACTTTCTTCCAAATTAATCCTACAAGAGACAGTAGAAATAGCTGCTGTTACTTCTAATGCTTACTCCGTTTTCCTCAGAAAGTCTTAACAAGTTCCCTCAGAAAGCGCAGCACAATCCCGATGCGTGCCGTACGGAAAATCAGAAAGGCAGCCTGTGGAGAGAAAAGCTGAGTCAATGACAATGATGTCACCATATGCAGTGTAGTTATTCGGTTGTCTGTTACTACAGTCTAATAACAATACCAAAAAAGCTATTAGAAGAATTTGCTCTGCATATCTCACTGTCTCATACTTTCACTGCAGTATTTGGGGGAAAAAAACAAAACAAAACAAACCCCAAAAAACAGATACCATCATTCCTACACTTCCAGGAGAGTTTTCACTATCAAGTCATAAAAATGAATTGATCCTTTACAAGTTCGTTACTAAACTGATAATGAAGAAAAAAAAAATTTAAACAAACACATTCAACCTTTAATAAATAATTTTATTTTAGTTAAGTAAACAAATTACAGTAGTAAGAAATAAAACATACATTTTCATAGTGTCAAGGCAATTTGTTATACTTCATCTCTACTACATTGTACTAAGAAAAACGATTATTGCTTATTCCCGTTTTAAAAACACAAGAGGCACATTGTCAAGGGCAGCAAATAGCACTTTTTCCACTTCATTTCATCCTCTCTAACTGCACGGGAACTTCAAAATAACAATCCCAATGTAGATTGCAGCATTGTTAATGATCACAACAGCAACCCAGCAAAACTCCACACCAATACAGTAACTTCTACATTGAAGGAGTAAGAGGATATTATCAAATAAGTTTTAAAGGATTTATCAAAACAATTTGATTTTCATTTTTATTTTCAATGTCAGCACAAACCGAACCTTGATAAGTGTTTTTTAAAGTTTTGTGTGATTTTTTTGTGAGATTATTTCATATAACCAAATTCATATTTCCAAGTAACTTTACATCATTTATATAAAAACATTTCAAAATAGAGTTAATCTTTCAATGCTTTTGTTTTGAACCATTACATTTGATAATTTATGACACTATATCAAAAATAAATACAAAACTATGCAGAATACATTTTATGCTATTCAGGCACACACAAGCATGTTTTTGGCAAAACATTAAAAGGATGTAAAAAGGATAAGCTACTGAAAACTAACAGCATGTAGAGTTTGCAAATTTTATTTGGAGTCCTCACTTTGTGCATCGCCTTCTCCAGCGACCTTGTTTCTAGCCAAGTCCCTGTACACACCCATTGTTACTCGCTCTCTAGATGGGCCAAGATCTTGCAGCTGTTTTCTCTGTGTAGTTTCTAGTTCTTCCAACCGCTTGCGAAGCAGGGAAAGCTCTCTTTGATGCTGTTCCTCCTTGAAATTAAAAAAAAAAAAAGGTGGCTATATTACATTTTGCACACCTACAAGGGACCAAAAGGAGCAATAATTTCATTTTCTTTAATTAATGGTTTTAAAATAAAAAATGTGACATCCAAAATACCCTTATTCATTAAATATTACTCCTCAATGTTTTGCGGGTATCGTTCTGACATTCTTGATGAACAGCATCAGCAAGCAATACACGAGTAGGCATTCCTCCTCTCAGATGAGGAGGCACGCAGACCTGAGGGCTCAGTTACCCAGAACCTGTGCACTCTGCCTGATCAAGCTCAGCCAGAGAGATTTGCACCCTCAGAAGCTCACCAGAGTAAGTAAAACTCTTAACCACACAAGAAATCAAAAGCAGCAATACTGCATTCTAATAATGAAACCATAGTGTGAGAACAACACTGTGGTATTTCTGCCCAGAAGGAGCCACTTAAAGCCTCTCCGGAAAAGGACAAAGTATGGAGAACCAGGTTAAAGCTACCCATTCATTACATTCTGTGACATATCATTTGTCTTTCAAGAACTCCTCTGTCTTGTGAGGAAGGGAACATGACTCGAAGCATTCCTCAAAGTTTCCTTTCTCTGTTCGAAGATCAAATACTCCTTCCTTAAGACTAAGGTCTGTAACGAAGGAATGTTCTGGTACCCTTTGTTGTATTATTTTCACAACTTGTAATACATCACCACCTGAAGAAGGGGGAAGGACACTTCAGGCCCAGGAGGCAAGGCAGACGACGACATTATACTGACTGGATTAAGTGACGGAATGTTAGGATTCAGAATTAAACTCCGGAATTCATTGTGCCTACGTTGCAAGTCCTTCAGTCTCTTCTGGAGGCGTGCGTATTCTTCATAGGAAACATTCTGCCTAGGAAATAAAAAATTCCTTAGTGCACAAAATCTTTATTATCCCAGCACAGAAGCACATCTCTCCATGAGTACTCTGCCATTTACTATCCCTGTGAAGCAAAAGCATATATCAGAAGAACTGGAAAGTGGAAAACCTGTGTATATTCTTCTGCCTAAACATCTATCTAAAAGTTCCTCTACATATTAAGCTATCTGCTGTATTACAGATTAAAATTTACATTGAGTAAATTAAGTTTTTAATAGCATTCACAGTAGTGAGCCACATTAAATTAATTATTTTAATCAAGCCCTCCATAGGTGCTCAATGAAGAGGAAAAAACCAGGAGTTTGTCTTTCAAAAAGGATGCTAAGTTTGTTTCTCTTGCAATTCTGAAGTCTTTTTCACTTCCTTCTTTTGAAGGGATTCCTGCAACTGCATCTATCAGGCATTTTTCCTCTATTTCACCCTGAAGAGACAGCCCTGCAGTTGTCTCGTAAGCTCTCAGCTGCCCATCCTGAATGGACTTCCATTCAAAGGCTTCTAATGCTGAAAATGTCATTAGATTGGATTCCAGTTGCTAAGTGTCGTGTATCTTCAAAAATACTTCATATTTCTAAGTCAGATCTTGGGCATATACCATTTTCAAGCAAAGAAAATGCAAAGTTTATTACCTATTTAACACCTGATTTTCTTTTTCTAGTTCTTCTATCTTGGCTTCTAGAAGTTCTAGTTTCTCTTGCATCCTCCTTTGTTTATTGTCATTGAGAGTCTTTCTCTGTCAAACAGATATTTCAGACAGATAAGTAATGCCTTGATATATTAGATCCTGTAAAAATTAAATCTACCACTGTACGTGGCTTCAAGCTGTGATAGTTTTTAGGATTTTCCTTCCTTAAGTAGAGGTGCTGTGTTGTTTCATAGTTCTGAACCCCCATGATGGGAAACAAAACAGATGGGAAATGATCCATAGCTGCAACTGAAAGATGCACAGCTGTCAATCACTTGTTGGTCAGTGACTTACTGTACAAACAAAAACTACCTGTATTTGAGAATTACAAAAGTCATTCTCTAAATGACTATGTACAAATAAATATATATGACCCCCCAACAATTATATGCTTGCTTTTTTTTTTCTTCTTCTTCTTCTTTTTCCCCTAATGTTGACTCAACTTTTTACAACCTTAAAAGCTACTGGTAAGTTTCATAACCTGTATGTGTCCAATATACAAAACCACAATTTAGTCTTGAGCTTTTATAAACAATTAATCGGCTTTTCCTTTCAAAGTTATTTCATATGAAACAAGCTTAGGAAAAGATACGAAATTTTAATATACCATCAAGGAAAATATAATTTGTCTAGTATCTGAAATATCATCCTTACTAATCAAGGAGTCCACCTCTTAAATAACCATACACACACACATACGCACACCTCGCATCTTTGATGGCATTATAACAAAGTTGTTAGCTGTAACATTCTTCTGCATATTGCTTCAACCTATTTCTACACCAGTCTTGAAGAACCTGATATATTTTGTTACTATATACAATAGACTGCAAATACACTCAATATTAAAACAATTCTAGCTGGTCAAAATAAAGCTGAACTTTTCATAAGGTGGATGCCACATAAAGGAAGAGTCAACATGCCTTTTTCTGAGCAACAGCAGCTCGACATAGCTTGTTCTTCACTTGGTTGTATTTCTCTTCTTTCTCTGTGATGCACTGAGTGAGCACATGCTTCTCCTCCAGCCATTCTATACGTTTGTGTTCTAAAGTCCTTTGAAAAAAAAATCAAGTAAAAAGATTAAGAGGATATATAGACAAAGCAGTGTGTTGAATCAGAACCTTAAGGCTCTTAAAATAGATGCATCTTTTCACAGCTGCTACCTTTATGAACTTGAAATTATCCGATTTAAATCTGATTGTGCTAACAATCTAATTGTGACTAACAACATTTGAGCCTGTGCATTAACGTCATCCTAGGTTTTGTTCAACTATGAAGCAAATTTTGAAAACTGATTCCAATAAGCTAGTTAATTGTTGGATGCTTGTTCGTTTGGTAACACGCCTCGCAGAAAATTTCTAAATTCAGATAAAATAATCACACTGGAACACAACAGTGGACACCTATGCCAAACATCAGTTGTCAGAAGAGCTGACAATTACCGTCTCTGAGAGGTAAAATGTAAAAGAATAGGTTGCTGCCCTGTGTGGTCTACTACACCTTTGTAACAGAGAAGTACAGACTATGTGCTCCTGACCAGAACAAACATCAACACAACAAGAAGCTCCCACCGATATGGTTCCTAGACAACATTGCAGCTGAACACACACCAACAACAACATATGTTACTTGTTTAGGCCTTTGCATGGTTAAAACATACTAAAATTAGGCTGTGTTCACTAGCAGTGGATAGGAAAGGAGCCAGTTTCTCTCTGCTGCCTTGTTTGTTTAGGCTGCCTGCATTGTGGGTCAATGTAGACAAGAGCTAACTGCATATTTAACTAAATTACTATAAAAAAAAATAAAATTGTTAGGGTCTGTGTGGCAATTTTTAAGAAATGCAGTCCAAGGCTTGGTACCAGTGCATCCACACCACTCCAGTCCTGGGCCGATGCAGTTTCCCTA
>NW_010529485.1:0-998 GCF_000687285.1 Phaethon lepturus | reverse complement strand
CTGAATCAATCTCCATAATTTTCTCACCAAACACCCTTTCCCTTCCCCACAGTGGCATTATTAGGAATCATCCACTCTCAAATCAGAACCAGGATCCTGGCCCACTTGGTACCTGTCACAGTTCTTTTAGCAGACCCAGTGGGGTTTGTACCTTGCTGTTGACTGTAAATTACTACTACTACCACCCAGGAACCAACGAGCTTTCTCATAAAGGATACTTAACAGTAAAAGAATTTCAGTTGAGACAGTGTTAAAAACGCCATGAGATTTTTTTTTTTTTTTAAATGCCACTAACACTGTTCCTGAAAAGCTTAACAAATGCCTGTTTGAGCTCATCTCTGATCTGTATGTATCAGTCTCATAGTTTGCCTTCAGCCCTTTTTCTCATTTCACATTTTCATTTCCAAGCCTAAGATTGACACCGCCAGGCAGGCAGCTGCTTTGCCTACTTATGGCTCAGTTGGCATTATTTTACTTAACTGAAACTTTTAATCTTAGGCTTTCTTATCTTTTGGTCCTTATTTCACTTCCTCTTTAAGCCGAGTTGCTTTGGTGCAACTTTACTCTTGGAGTTCAAGCTCGTAAAAATGACTGAATTGAGGAAGAAAGTCCCATCACCCACAGAGTCAGGAAAAGAATGGAAACACATCCCAAGGCTTGCAGGGTAACAGTAGGACAGACCTGGAGGACTTACATATAGGCTGCAAAGCTGCTTAATTTCTGCAGTATCAGCCTTGGTGCATCTCCCGTTATCTACGTAGTTACTCAATCTCTGAGGACTGCCAAGGTCCTTCCACTTCCTTCCCAGGAAAACCTACTCTTGAGCGGTCTATGGCCCATAAATATGTAAATGACATTGACAGTCTCACTCAAATAACAGTGATAATCTCACTCAAAACATGAATACACTTTCCTAAAGTAAACATTCAAAGTATTTAACATGCTACTGGCCACTGAAGTCAGTAATTACTGTATTACTAATTATATAATTATTTTAT
>NW_010529484.1:33881-48403 GCF_000687285.1 Phaethon lepturus | reverse complement strand
TCCCTCCGGCCGCGGCTGCAGCGACGAGCCCCCGTCCCGGCACCGCTCCGCCGCCGCTTTTGCGGGATGCTGCCGGTGTGGGACCTCGGCGTCCTCTCGGGTCCCCCCTCCCCGCCTTCCCCTTGGAGGTTTGGGGGTTTCCCTGCCCGCTTTTGCCGTCTTTCAGCCTCGCAGCCTGGGCTGCCGCTGAGCGGGTGTGTGCCAGGCGACGTCTTCATCTTCGCTAGCATCAGACTTTTGTTTTCGGGGGGAGAAAAAAAAAAAGAAAAAAAAGAAACAAAAAAAGCGGCTACCAAAAAAAAAAAAAAGTAGACGGAAAACTCAACGTGGGATGTGAGTGCTGAGATTTGCTACGTGCAGCTTGGGTCGTGTTTTTATTTCGACAGCACAGAGACAATGGCTACAAAGCGTTGTTTAATCGTTTACAGATAGAACTTTTATGTATTTAAACCTTCACAGTGAAAGGCTAGTGCAGATTTTTGAAAAGCAGCGATTCTCTGAGCGTTGCTCTTCTGGATGTAGTTAACACTGGAGTGGTAACATGCCTCGCTTTCCCCAGACCGGTTAGCTTGGTGCCAGGGATGAGCGTGATCTTGTCCGTGCCGTGCTGCTCTGGAAATCATCCCGGTGGACACCTACGTGGGCGAGGCAGCCTCCGTAAGGCTAGTTTCAGGGAGCGGGTTGTGAAGCTTGTAGCGTCCCTTGGACTTTCCCTCCCCACCAAATGATTTGGTTAGCATCTAGTTACAATCTTTAATTAAAACACTTAAACAGTATCGCTGTTCTTGTGGCTTGACTGAGCTGTGGGAGGCGAGCTCAGAGGGGAGGCAAGGTTCCCGCTGTAAATACACAGATCTCCCTAGCCCAGCTGCCAGCAGATGCCAGACGACGTGCAGTGACACAAGTGTGGCACCATGTCTTCATTGGAGCATCCTATAGTCAGGCTGCATTGGCAGCCCCATCCAGCACCATCTGACTATGGGCTTCCAGCCTAGGTGCACCAATTGTGTGCTTGGTCAAGCTGGAGGAGTTGTATCTGTGTAAAACGGGAAGGGATGAGAGTGATTTGAGGGTGAATTCCTCCCTGGGCGGTTGGCGGCTAGTGATTTATACGCTAGTGACCGTGGCAAGGCACTGCCAGCTTGGCCGTAACCTGCTTTCTGTAAAAACAGCGCTTGGGCGTTAGATATCGTCAGCACCCTTAGCTGTGCTGTAAGGGAGCAGGGAGAAAAACTTTGTGATTCTGTTCAGCCTACTTCGAAAATAGCTGGTTCTTAGCTATTTTAGGAATGGCATTTGGGATTGCTTCTTGTCAGGAATGCCTCATCCTCCCAGCCCCACTCTCCTACCTTGTAGCAAAATGCATACCTGCAAGAGGAGAGCTGCCGAGGTCAGCTTTCTAGTACCACTAAAAGTCTCTGTGAGTAGTTAGAGTAATGTCTACAATTTAAAACTTGTTAATATTTGAAGGAGGAGAGGACTTTTTAAAACACCCTGAGAGAGATTTTATGTTCTATTCCAACCATTAAAAATGTGATGAAGTAGAAACATGCAGTAGTGCATCACATGCGTGTCCTGTATGGATGTTATTTGGGGTCTCGTGGCTGTGTTTCATCCTGTTGTGAGGAGGATGATACCTGTTCCTTGTGGACTTTGTGTTAGCAGATAACAGGTCCCTCTTAATTTAAAAGAGCTTTATAATATGTCTGAAAAATCCCTTCAGCCTTGTCACATTTCCATGATGAGGGCTGCGGGTGCATCACGCTGTCCTTTTTTCTGTGCTGCTATGCACTGAAAACCCATTGATTTTTCTGCTGTGGAGGGTGGGCACCACAGTGTGTCATCGCAGCCCTGCTAGCGGGGCAACACGACATGCATGTCCCGCACCCACCCGGGGATGCGCTGTGCTCTGGGAGAGGAGCCGGCTGTTCCCTGGCGCGAGCCATACCTGGCAGGCGGTGGCACAGGCATGACGCGCTGCTGGCGTCACCGTCCGGCTGGTTACCTTACACCCCAGGCCTCCTGGGGGAGTTCAGGGTTTGGTGATCAGATGCGCAATTTGAGAGGGAACTTGCACGCCGTGTAGGATGCTGATTCCACAGAGATTAATATGGGCCCTTTTTTTGTCAACGGAGGTGAGGCAGAGCTGCGTAAGCTCACTCTGTGTGCCTGTTGTGTTGTGGATGACTACTTCAGAAACACCAAGGAAAAGCATTTAGGTTTCCCCAATGTTTATAAATACAATATGGTGCAAACTGTCGAGCAAGCTGTTCAAAATCACGTAACGCCTGTGCTGCCTTCCCTCTTCGGCTCGAATGCCTTCACCACATACTCGGTGTTCATCCGACGTTTAAAGCTCCCGGCACGCAGCTCCAGCCCATCTGCCGTGGTTTTTCCAGCGCGCTTCTCCTCCTCTGCGAGCTGGGCTGGGGATGCAGCAGTGCGGGCAGGGTTGGTGCCGCGACTCAGCTTGCGCCACGACCTGCTCATTGGAGCCCTGGCCCTCCCTTCGGTGCTGCGCTGCTCCCAGCCGGCTCGGCGAGCGCCTGGGCTGCCCCGAAGCGTCCCGGCTCCTATGCCAAAACTGGGTGTAGGGGCAGAAACAGCATCTTCAAGTCTGGTTTGTCTTCCTTAGAATGTTTGTCCACCTAAGGTTTGTCCACCTTAGAATTCCCCTGAAAATGAAGGGATAAGCCCTTGCCTGGGAGGTGCCCTGAGAGCTGAAGCTAGCAATGGGTGGGTTAATGGTACCGAGGGAGCAGGGTCTCACCTCGGCTGCACAATGTGGTTTCAAGCCTCCAGCCGTGCAGTGGCCTTTCGCTCCCCGTTCCGTGGCTTCGGTAGGGCTGGATGGAGCCTGTTTGCCGGATGTTTCGCTCCGCAGCGTGCCAGGGTCTTCTGCCTTAATATGTATAAAAAGATGAGATGTTTATTAAACTCAGACCCTGCTTTTTCTTTTACAATTTATGTTCCGAAAGGCTGGTCATAAACAGTTTATTAAAAAGAAATCCTGATTTATTTCTGCAAATGGTTACATTTCAAGCTGGTACCAAACGGTTTTGTAGGAGACCACCTTTTATGCTTCCCATGGCAGTTTAAAAGATTGCTAGAAAAATAATCCAGAATCTAAGTAGGTTTGGATAAAGGCAAGCCAGGACTATACGTCAGGCTATGTGGTGCTTTTATGCCGTGAAGCAGCGGATTTTACCACAGAACATCTGGGTACTGGCTTCAGTTACAGCACAGATTTTAGTGGGATAACAAGTCTTGTTTGGCTTCGCGTTCATTTTGAAGTCTCTAAACTTTATATGAATAATAAAACTGTAAGCCCATTACTTCACTATTTTCAAGGGGCTATTTCAGTCCTCCTTCAGGGTCTTGCATCTGTCTAGGGCTGGTTTTATTTTGTTTGACTAAGTGGGTATTTATCTTTTCAGTCCCTGGCTTGCTTTCGCAGGAGGCAGATTTACTAATTTGTACCGATGGACACACCAGAGATGGCAGGTTTCCATTCGACCTCGCCGAATGTGCACGTTTTCTGCGTTAAGGGCAGTCTAATGAAAACTGCACGTTTCTTGTTCAGTGCATTCAAAGGGGCTGATGTTATTAACGTGGAAGACTATATAGCTGCTCTGGGCTACCAGTTCAACCACTCGTGAGAGTTAAAATAATGACAGAGGTTTTGCTTTCTTTTTCTGTTTCATTATAAAATGGAGAGGAGAAGGCTAGACCTGAATGAAGGAGGGAAGGGCCTCCCTCCGTCATGTAAGAAAACAAGTTTGCAAGCCCTTACAACAGGGTGCACATACTGGTGTGAATGCCCAGCATCGAGGATGATAGCCTCGACTAATTGTATCTCAACAAGTAAGTGTTTGGACTATAAGGCTTGTGTGAGAGTGTATAGACAGCCCATAAGACTCATGTTTAACTTGCTTACAGAGAACTTGGTGTGATACTGAATGTTGTTGAGTTCTATTTTGGTGTCACTGACTGTATGGGCAGGAGTGAAAAGAGAATAACTCAGAATTATGTTAAAGGAAAGAGAATATCTTGGGTGAGACCAGTGAGAAGGGACTCGAATACTGCTTGAGGTCTGCTAAATAACGAGGGGTGCAGTGAGTGAGCATGGCCTCAGAGAAAAGACAGCGTACAGAAGCTGCATTCCCCACTCTTTGTTTTACATCGTGACTGAGAGTATGCTACTTCTATGACAAAAATCTTCATTAGATCAAACAGGGATATCAGGGATAGTTTCTGCCTGAGAAAACGACTCAGATAAGCTAATCTTATGGATGGATGGAAGGAGCTTTGAAGGCTGAGATGTTATGTTTGAAAACTTTAACAAGATGTCATTAGGAGAGGAAGTATTTGCCCTTAGATCGGGATATAGGTCAGGGTAATAAATCATAACTCCAGGAGAATGTGCTTAAAGCTGGAAATAAATTAAGAGGGGGAAGAGAGAGAGAGTAAATATTAAAAAGTTTATTCTTTCAGAATTAATTTTCTAGTTTGCAGTATGCAAGGACACTCACTGAATGGGAGAAAGATACATTTAACACAGAGCTGTAACAGGAACCAGCCAAAAAATCTCGTGACTGCATAGATGGCTTTGATTGCACCCTGGGGCGCACGTCGGTCGCGCGGGACGTGTCAGAAGCAGGCAAAGTGTTGTCTTTTTCAGTTCATGTGCAAAATAGCTGATTACTGTAACTTCACCAACAACGTGATGATCTTCTAGGGGACATTTTACAGGATGGGTTTTAATTGCCATTCGAGTAATCGACAACAGGAGCGGTTTGAGAACCCAGCCCCCAGTCCATGACTGCTTCAATAAACAAAAATATGCCTGAGTTACCAGAGGGATGCAGGCAAATCCTGTGCCAAGCATCTTTCGGTGGGCTGTACCCTTCCACCCGGGCAGGGGCTAGCGCTCAGGTAACCGCAGCATTTTCAGCATTTCTCACAGATGGCTCAAGAGCGCACGGGATTGTTCAGGTTTTGGCCCGAATCAAGGCCACTCTGGTTTTAGGGTAATTAAATTCTGTAGTTGGAGAGATGTTTGTTGCTTGTGTGACAGCTGAGATAAGCCGCAATGGGTACTTACTGCAAGCACCTGGAAATCTGAAAAACAAAAGGCAATAATTTATCTTTTCTACTTCATTCCCCCCTCCGTGGGTCCGGATATGAGTGCCCCTCCAGCATGACCCTCGCACGCTCACAACGTGACACACCACCGAGGCCGACACTTCCCCTGTGATTTACAGGGGAAAAACATTGTTCGCCTAATTGAGCCTATTTCTTTTTTTTTATTTATTTAAGGAAAAGTAACTTTAAGGGGGTTGAAACTTTATTAGGATGTGAGAAAAATAATGCTTTTCATCTTTCTCACTTTTAACTTGTTCAGTTCCAAAATAGAGCAGTGCTAGACCAGCCACTGCTCCCACTGCAAAGTCTGGTGCGGAGGCAGGCAGGAGGCACGACAGGATCGCACGTTCTTCACACACGTCTGCAGTGATTATTAAACAGGGTAGATGTTTTTTACAAAGCAACCAGAGTATCGTGAGAGCTCTCTCTCTTTCTTTCGCTACTTTGTTTAGGCGCAGCAGATTTACCGCTAATTTGTTTATAGTCAAATACTGTAAACGTGTCTCAGCATTTTGAAATCCAGAAACCTGATGCAAATTAAGCAGTTTACAGATCGGGATGATGATGGTGCGGGGAAAGCCAAGTGTCTCGGAGCTGCCAGCTGGTCTCTGGATGCGAAGGGAAACATCAGCGAGAGGTGCTAACGGTTTCTAGTCCCCATTCTTTCTCTTCCTTTGGCTACTAAATTTAATTCTCTGTAGGCTTTTTCTCCTGGGTAAGACTTACTTACTTACTTGAGTACGATTTGTAGGACTGATAGGATCTTATCCTTATTTGGGGAAGACCCTAGGGGCTCTCTCAAACTGATTTTTCAGTAATGAGAAATAATGAATAAAAATCTAGTAGTCCTAGGGGGTATTAAAGTTACAGTTTTGCAGGGAAGATTTAATGTCAGTCTATTAAAACTTTTATAATCCTGTTATAGTACAATAGTTGAAAAAAGTTGATACTAGGAGAAGTAAGTAGGTTTTAAGACCATTTCATATCATGTGAACAAGACTAACTTAATTTAACATTTGAATGAAGCAGGTATTTTAAAGCAAGAGTGTAAGACATCTCTTGTCAGTGTGTGATAGCAGGGTGGCAGGCGCAGGGAAAGAAATGTGCAATGTTAATTTACAGAGCACATTCTAATTCCCACTCATTTAAGAAAAAGCAGTTGCAAAGCATTTATAAGGAAATCCAGGCAATTAGGGCTTTAACTAGAAAATGCAAAATTCATAAACGTCAGCAAGATATACTTCCAGTAGGCCAGAACATGCCTCTTGTTCAGCATTTTGCTCACTGGGTTCATGGCCATCCCCACTTGGCACTACGGGCTAGCTTTTGTTCAGTCAGGGACTGTGCAGTCCCCGACTCGCGGCCCTTTGCACATGGGGAGCGAAGCAGGGCCCGGGGGCATCGTCCCCGCGTGCAGAGCCCCTTGTCCAGCTCCAGCCCAAACCTCTTGGGCCTGCTGAAATGCCTTGAGGGGACAAAGCACCAAAGAGCAGATACTTTTCTGAACTTATAGCTTTTTGGGGTTTACAATGCAGTATTAATGGTGATGTTGAAATGACACTTTGTCCTTCAGCAGTAGCTTTTATCCAAGCATCTTGCAGCCGTTTCCAGTCACTAGTGAAGGGACACCCCCAGAAGGCAGCACTGGGTCCCATGCCACAGCTCTTACCACCTCTTCTTCCTTTGGGGAAGGAAATGCCCTTGGCATGTGTTTCTGCCATCTCTGAATACAGAAATTCCTTTCCCGCCTTCTTTTGTTGCCTTCTTTTGCCTTCTTTTCCTTGCTGTCAGCCTACCCTGGTTTCAGCGACTGAGGATGTATGGTTACCATAAGAAGGCCTGAAGGTTTTGGGGTTGTTTGGATGTTCGCTCACCCATGACAGTCTGACCTATTCGCCCGTATGTGTTCCCTCTGCTTTTGTTCACAGTAACTAGATAAAGGACTAACCTTTCGCCTGCCAGCCTAGACAAATAAACAGGGGCCCAGCAGTAGAGTGGAGCTGAGACTAACCCTTTCAATAATCTGATTTTTGAGACCCCTTATCACAGCTCTGCAGTTGACCCTGGCAGGTTTGTGGCATGTCCCTTCAGAGCGCCCATCTTTTGGCACTCGGGAAAGACTTTTTATCTTGGTCGTGCAGAAGTTCGTCACTTAGAAAATGCAAAAAGTGTTAGAAAGCCACCTTGAGGACTGGCAGCTCCCCAGCTGCTTTGGGATAATGGGCTGGTGGTCGGTGAGCTGTGGTTGGACTCGCAGTGTCTTGTAACCTCTTCAGAGAGATGGATGTGTCAGCTCTGACTGTAGGCCCACCTGTGGCAACAATCTCCATGGCCGTGCTTCAGTGCCTCTCTGGGCATGTACCGTTTTGCCCTTTGGAGGTGAATCCTTTCTCCATCACATGGCTTCTTAGCCTTGGAGATGTTCTGTGATGCTGGGGGAGCAGTGCTTTATACGTGCCCGCTGAGCGACTCAGGGCAGGTGTGTGGGCTGCATGGGTCCGTAGCTCCTCCGGTGCCTGGCCACACTTGTCCTGAACCTTTTGTCCGCTCCTCAGCAGCTGCAACAGCCTTGAGTAACCATGGGAGCCACCCCACACCATACAGGCACTCTCCTGCTGTGAGGGTCCGCACTCCCTCATGAATATCGGGCTGCTGTCATTTGTCCCAGTGACTAGCGGGAAGATTAGGAAATGGGTGCCAGAGCCTCCACTCATGGGTCTGGGTGGGATGAATCTCACCCACTGTGCCTGACCCCAAAGGTCAGGCCACTGGGGGAAGCAGAAGTTTGGATTTTCTCTGGAGGTGGTGAGAAGTGTCAGGCACCGTGGGGGGTGACTGCAGGTAGTTGCGTTGAGAAATTCAGAGCAACTAACGTCCTTTGCTAACAATTTTCACTAATTTACTGAGTTGCCCTCTATAGGAGTCTGTGTCTTTTTTAAAGCAGCATGTTAAGGAAATAAATGCTGGCAGACAAAATCTAGCCAGTGTGACCATCCCTACTTTTTGTCATCCCTACCCACATAGCGTATAGAAGTGAGCACGTGAAAGAGGTAATTTTCTGAATGACACACTGGAGAAGGGGTGAGGTGGATCGTCCTCCCTGTGATGTGGTTCACTTGCGATGGGCCACCCTGTGCTCTCAACCACCTCAGCCTCTGAGGAAGTCACCGGAGCTAATGGTGTGACTAAGAAATTGTGTGTGCTGCTTTCTAGGGATGGTGGGGATCAGCGTGGGGGACGATATCCGTGCTAGGTCTTGGAAAGTCTTTGCTGCTGTAACCGTGGCTGAGCTCTGCCAGCTCTAACACTGAACGTGCTGGTAGAAATATGTAAATATCAATATCTTTAGCACTACATTTGATACTTTCCATTTTCAAACACTTGACAAATGTTTACATATCTTCAGCAACCCTCTTCCAACTAGGAAAAATGAGACACAGTATCTGTGAATTACTGTGATACATAACAAATAATTATGAGAGAGCACCCTAAGGGTTCATTAAAGACTTGTAGGGCCTAAGACTTCCTTTGCATGCCTTTAAAACTGAAGGCAGATAATATTAAAATGGAATCCAATTTTGGACAGTAAGTTCTATGAGAAAAAAAATGGGACTCTGATGATAATTAAGGAATTGGAAATTTTGGGGGATCACCTCTCAGCATAACATGTATTACTGTGGTCATAAGTAATATGGCCTAGACTCTCGATTTGGTAGAAGAAGTCATAGTTTCTTTGAAGTCAGCTGAGGGTCTGGATTACATGATTCAGGTGTAACAAAAAGCAACACAGGGTTTAGATTGAAAAAATACAGGAAAGAACAGAATAAAATAGACATAACTTTTTCCCCCGTTCATGTATTTCCTCCTTGTCCCATATCTAGTTAACTACAAGTGTTCCTGGCTTGAAAAAACCTAGAATCCAACCTCACAATTGCATTTGGTGCCAAATACCCGCTACAGTTTCTATTTGAGTTCCCATTGCTGTGTCTGTGCTCTGAGATATCTACTGCTGCTGCAGGCCACTGTCCTGCTGGCAGCGCGGGGATGCAGTCGCTTCCCCAGGGCTCGGAGAATCGCCTCTTGGGCATGAGCGCTGTAATAGGGGTTGTTACTGGAGCTGCTGTCCTGCTTCGCTCTTCCAGCTGCCGGAGGGCTCTCGGGAGAGCTGCTGCTGTTGCTCTCCGTGCTATTGCAGGCATTGCTGGTCAGTACAGGTTAGCCTTGAAGCAGTGGGAAACCCTAGACGGTAAAAAGGAAGATATGGTAAAATTGCAAATGAGAATTTCTGAGTAGCCGTTGCAGGAAAACTATGTGTGTAGAGGTAGGGAAGCGGGGATGAATACTAATGTACTTGGGCTGGCTGTGGTTTGTAATCCTGTGTACGTGTGTGGTGGTGTTCCTGACGCTGAAGAAAACTGCATGCCTGATGGAAGCTGAGGGAGTCGGCTTCTCTGCACTTAAAAGGGTTTCAAAGTAGTCAGCAGTTTTCCCTTTTTTAATTGTCTACCAAAAAGTAGAAGGGAAGAAGCACGTAAGCAATTGCAGCGTGCTGACGACACAGCTTTCCACAAAACACAAGTGCTCCAGTTGTTGCCGAAGCTGCCAAGAGGCTCGGTTTCCCCCTGCTCCTGCCCTGCATGTTGCGCCGGTGACCCGCAGCCCCTTGCCTGTCACTGCCTCTCCCGCAGCTCCCTGCCCTGCGTGAGCCCCTTATTTTCTCCCCTTTAACAAACACCTTGTTGGCTGCGGGCAGCTGCCAGGCGAGCGGTATTCCCCAGACCCTAGGAATGGCTCAAGCAACTTTAACTCTTTCGGTAGTTAATGCAGTTAGTGGCTTTGTTTTTATGTTTTAGCACTTTCCAAAGGTCTTTCTGACCTCCAGCCGTAAGCCCTGGCGATCTGAGGATGCGACGGCAGGGTGCACGGACCCCGGTTCTGTTCCTGCTCTTTATCATACCCTGACACTTCAGCCATCCCTGTCTCTCGTGGGTTTTGGCAAGGGCGCTTGCTCATAATGTCATTCAGCAGTATTCCAGAGAAACAGTGGGAAACTCCATACCAAATACCAACATGCTTGTGTTGGTTGTAATTTGTAATTGTTCGTATGTGTTCCTCCCCGCTAATCCCCTTGCTGAAACTCATTATGGAGAGACAGTAACATACACTCAGGGAACTGTGCTGAAGGCGGAACGACTTGGCCGAGGAAAGTAGCTATTGTTTTATGATTAAAGGAAGGGATTATATTGGGATTTCCTTGAACAAGGAAAGTCGCTGCCACACTTTTATTGCTTGTAACAAGGGGATAATAATTATTCTCTGTTATAAAACACCTCCAGTTCTTGTGATGAAAGATTTGTGGTAGAGCTGCATGGCATTCAGGGTTGGTTATCTTAAACGGCCTGGAGTTGCGCAAACTAAGATTTCTTTTCCTTATCTTATTTGTCCTACTGGGGCTTAAACCCTGCTCAGACTATGGAAAAAATTCCCCTTCTCCAAGTTGGGCGTCTGACATGAGATCTTCCTCTGGAAGAGCTGGTACCAGTCACCCATCCTGTGACGCTTGCCCTCTCTGTGAGCAATGTCCAGCCCGTGGGGATTTTGTGTGGGCTTGGGAGGATGAGCAGGTACGACAGTAAGGACACAGGCCAGCCCGTGCCGGAGCAGCCAAGGGAAGCGGAGCTTGGCACAGGCGGGGAGCTGCCAGCTGGCTGCCACCCAGTGCCTCCAGCACATCACTTCTTCCCATGCCGCTGCCATCTCCTCGCAAGGAGAGGTATGAGAGAACAACTGAGCATTGTAACAGAGGTCGCTGGGGACTCGCCGTTTGTTTGGTTTTGACACTCACCACTGAGTCGCATGGGTCGAGGTGGCTGTGAAGGAGAGAAGTGCTGGTATGTGGTCTCTGATTAAAAAAAAGAAAAACTACTAGGCATTTCCTCAAGTGTCCCAAATGGCATCTCCTGGCTCAGCTGGTTTTTGAAGCATCCAGCTACCACCAGCTCCAGGATGGTGATTTCAATGTAATCAGAGTTGAATCTGTTTCCACTAAAAGTGGAAAAATAAATAAAGCTCAGTTTAGAAACAAAATAGTCCATGTAAAATTTGATTTTTGATACCATATCTCCCTGAGTATGTTTGCTTTTCAACATGTCTAATTAGAGACAGCTCCGCATTTTACAGCGTTACCCCTTCGGAGTTAACCTCTCCCCTAAGTTGTAGTTCGTTGCCGCTGTTGTTCATTAAGCTTTGGTGGAAACGTACCCTTATTTCTTCATACCTTCTTCTTTTTACATAGTTGGATTTTTTGCCCGCACTACTTTGATTTGCTTTGCTAAAACAATACTCTCAGCAAAGGAAAATTGCGGGTTGAATCGGAATTGCAAGAGGCGGTTGGTTAATCCACAGATTATTGACACGGTGGACCCCAAATGCTTCAAAGGCACCATTATAGTCCATCGTGTCCGTGTGTATTTAGGGAGCTTTAATCCACGGATTACAGGTCTGTAAATGCTCCTGCCCTCCCAGTTACAGCTGGTCCTGCCAACGGGAGCTGCCATGTCAAGCCGGCCACGGTGCTCCACAAAAATATTTCTCTTTAAAATCCATGGAGACGGCAATACACCCTTGCGTCCCTGCCAGGGCTGTGTTCCTCGTCCCTGCCCCGTTCCATAGCGAAAGGCTTTGGGCTGGTGCACATCTCCAGCAGAGGGACTAGCTGGGGCTGCACTGACCGAGCTCCTGGCGAGGCTCCCACAGCCCTGTGGGGCCCGTGCTTTTCCCCAGGCATGAGGCAGGACCAGACAACAAGTTTTCAGGAGCATTGCTTAAAAAAAAAGAAAAAAAAAGAAAAAAAGAAAAAAAAAGAAAAGCATACCAAACGTTTTCCAGCTCCTTTAGGGAATAGTAAGTATTAAATGGCAGGCCTTCACTTTTCCCCTCTGGTCTCCCCCAAGCAAATAAACTGAGCTGCTCCCAGTAAATACTTAAAATTTCAAAGCCATGATTTTTCCTTGTTTGCACATTAAAAATAACTAATTGTATTACAATCGAAATTGATAGGCACTTTTAGGCTCCTCTGGTGCTGAGGTGGGAACTCTGGTATGCTGAGGTGCATGTATTCGTGTTATATATCTCTGGAAAAGAAGTGTATAATGGAAAAGCTCACAGCCTCTTTACTTACAGTGTTCTTATAATAAGTCAAAGAAGTCACACAGTGCCCTTTTATTTCTGAAGTTGGACTTAAATCACATCAATAAATCTACAGACTTATTATGAGATGCAGCATGGGTAATGTAAACACCCTCCCTCCCCCCAACACACCAGAGTTTAAAAATAGGATGTAAGAAGGAAAAAAAGTTAACCATCCATACAATAAAAAGAGAAGAAATGCAACAGAAAAGCACTGCGGCAGCCAGTGCCTTGAAATTATCCTCTCTAAATTACAGTAATGCACTTTCCACTCTCTGTAATTAAACATTAGGGTTTACTTATTCCAGATGCATTTGCTTCAGGTGAAGGCAGATCTTTTTGTTCTGTTTTGTTATTGTAAATCCTTTACAGGTCTCTGTGACCTGCAGGCAGTTGAGAAGCAAAGCAAGTGATTTCCGTAGATGAAGGCACTTGAAGATGACTTGTGAATAGTACTGGCATTGCATGTGGTGAATGTAATCCTCTTGCTCCCTTTTTACGGAGCGTAGGTCTATTTGGTGACATTGAGCCTTCCTGTGAGCACGTGTGTCTGTGCGTGAAATAAATGTGCAGAACAGGAAGTCACAACAGGAGTACATAACTGCTTTGATCCCAAACAGCCAAACAAAATGGATTCTCGGCTTGCTGGATGGGATTTCTGGGGTAGGATGTAAGCGGGGAGCCCCTGATACCTCATGGGGTACACCCCGCGCAACCGCTATGTTTTGCCGGAAAAAAAGGGCAGACGGAAAATACCGTACGCTTGATTGGTGAAATCAAAAATGGGGTGATTTTTTCTGCCCCCGAGGCCGCCTCTTTCTGGCTTTCGTTGAGGATGCACCCACCTCGCTGATCCCGCAGCCTGTGGGAACAACCCGGGAGGTGCTGCCGCAGTTCTGGCTAATTTGTACCCCGACTCGGAACCTAAGCCAGTTGCAAATCCCGTTATCCTCTTCGTTTCTGCTTATAATTGCAGTTTTACCTAGATACTTGCAGGCCTTCCGTATAGATGAAGTTTGTTACGCAAAGGTCTTAAAGGCTGGACAGAGGGCTTGTGTATATGGGGTTTTGGAAAGGTTGGGTAAGGCTTGCTGCCTGAGTGGAAATCATTAAAAAGATAGGAATGAATTGTAATCATCATAAAATCTATGTTTTGATTTAATGATAATTTTCATGTATGTGCTTATAGCTGAAATTTCTAAAATGGCCAGACGGCTGCTTTTGTTTATGTATACTTTCTGAAGGGAAAAACCCCCAAACTTCTGGGAAGGTGGTAAGTTTTGAGGCGTTTAAAATAACTTATATCCCACACCAAATGTACAGCATGCATTTTTCATCTGTTGATCTATTTAGATAAATACATATAGGTTCGTTAAGTAAACCTCTTCCAAGGCGTGGCTGTTGCTACCGGAGTGTTTGCGCAGCCCAGGAGCTGCTCACCTGGGGACAGGACTGTTGCCTTCCAGGCTGAAATAAAAGGAAACCCCGGCTTCCTGCCATGACTGCTGCTGCCCCAGCGTCGCTCAGCCTGCCCAGCTCGGCATCCTGGTGGGCAAAGCTGCGCAGCCCTGTCCAGCTGTAAGGTGGGTCGGGAGCAACCCTGCCTGGAGGAGATGGGGACCCCTTGGATGCTCCCTGATCCCTGAAGTCGGTCAGTCTCTGGGGAGGGGGGAAGAGAAAGGGAAGAAAAAAGAAAACGTATTTTTTCCTTTCGTTTGGAAATGAAAGGATATAGAAGCAAGTCGTATTTTCTCAAGTTACTCTTGTTGCTGGTCTAGAGCTGCTGGCGTCTGCGTGTTGCCATCCTGGTCCCTCCAAGCTGTGGTGGGTTTTTTTACCTTTCGTTTTGTGCCGTGCTCGTGGTTGCTGCATGGGATCTCCCTCCCCTCTAGCACTGCCGGGCAGGTCGGCGTGCTGGCGCGGCCGGGCTGGCGAGCGATCCCTTTCCCCTCTGCCTGGGTGTCACCTCCTGGTGCCCAGGCGTGCCAGCTTTGTCCCATACCTGCTGCTCTGCCAGAGCGGTAGGTTTACCTTCGCGCTTGGGTTTAAGGCTCGGTTTAGAGAGAGTTTGAGGAAAAAGCAAGAGGTAAAGATGGGCCATTAGAGGGCACTTTTGCAATCCTGGAGAAGGAAAACTGTGCTTATTATTTCACTTAGGACTGTTTATTTTGGCGCGCTCTTAAATTCAG
>NW_010529484.1:3269-33850 GCF_000687285.1 Phaethon lepturus | reverse complement strand
AGGCAAATCCGTCCAGTAAGCAAGAATAGATCAATAAAATATTGACTCAGAGTTTAAAAGAAAAGAAAACAAGATGAACTTGTAGAAAAGGGAGTAAAAGGCATTTAGGAGGTGGCACAGTCTGGAGAATAAAAATTGCACAACATATTTCATGTAATTTGTATGGCTTTACAGTGCAGCGCTTAGGCCTTAGCTTGTAACTGGCTTCTAAAAATGAAACCGTCTGGGAGCACGGCACCCCAAGACAAGAAAATTGGTTGTTGGAAGTTTCCTAGCGTTGGGTGGGAGAGCACAAATTCATGTGCTCACATCTAGCAAGTGCATTTTCTGAGGGACTCTCTCAAAGTCATTGCCCAGCAGTGAACTTGCCCAGAAAGAAACACGGGATAAATAAATAATTTTTTTGCTTTCTTCTTGATGGTTTGCATGAGTAAACTATAGAGAATTGAGCTTAAAATTCTGCCAAATTATAATAAGTGCACTGCAAGAAATAAAATCTGTTTATTAACTTGTGTGAAAGGGTGGCATAACACTGACAACACCGTTTCCAAAAACTGTGAGTGAGTTTTGGATGCCTCTTTGCTGTTGAGGTGTCCCACTTTTGAAAGTGTCATGCATGAAAATTGGGCCCGTTTTAAGCCTCTGAGTTTGGATATGTGAAAATGGAAGCACCCAAAATCCTGTTCGTTTGTAAAGGAACAAAGATTATAAAACTTTTCTTTTTCAGTAACAGTTGACAATTTTGCAAGCTATTTCGTGCATGGGATGGGCCGGTGCTCCCTGCCCAGCCTGGGCAGGGATCACAGAATTAACCTTAATGTGTCTTTTGACATTAATGTTACATTATAATGTAATGTTGTAACACTGAGGTTATTTTTAAGCTGAAATGCTTTTACAATTAGATAAAGAAATCAGAGACAAATCTGTACCTTGTCATTACATCGTGCTTGGTAACAGGGACGGAAATGCTGCCTACAGGAGTTTTTTAAGTGAATTAGCTAGTGAAATTATTTAAGAAGTGAAGCTTAGCCTGGTTAGTCCTATAATCAAAAATCGTTTATTTTAATAGAGGTTACATTGCACTGGAACTGACTGTGGAAATATACACGATTGCAGTTTCAAGGGGTTCATGTGGAGGACGCTGTCTGCAGAAAGTGTCAGAGTTTCTTACCTAACCAAATAATCTGCTGTAACTGTTGTGATTAAGTTGGAAAGAATTTCTTCCCTGTTGGCCAACGATAATACTTGAAAAATCAATAAACAGTGTGTTAGCGCACACGGAACTCATCCTGCTTTCTGCGAGGGGAGGTTTCTGCTGACTTCGGTGACTCAAGTCAGCAAGTATTTTGACTTACAATCTTTGCTCCAAAAGGTCAAATGTCATTAACTTTGCTGATAAGTATCAACACTTCAGTCTGAATTTGAGGAAATATGTCTGTTGTTATTGAAAGCTAAGTCAGGGCCTGGTTGGGATAAATTTGGACAAACGCTGCGAAAGCTAAACCAGATTGAACTGGTAGCAATTGCGTGCCTTAGGTAAAGCCCTTTACTCCTTTCCCTTCTGTAGGGCAGAGCGCTGCAGTAACCTGTTATTAAAACACTCCGAACAATAACGAAGCACACAATTTGAGACCTGTGAGCTCTGGAGATGAAGCGTTACGAGCCTTGCAAATGGGGAACCGCGGCCATGTGTTGCTGTCACTAGGTTATCGCTGAATAAATAAGGGCGCAGCCTTCTCCAATGGCAAAATAACTTTTGGCAGCCTCGGCACAGGCAGGGCTTCCCCGCAAGACAGTGGGGCCACCGACCAGCAAGCTCACCGCAGGGCTCCCTGGCACGCTTGCTGCTCGCTCGCAGGGGACATGGGGCTCCTCCACGGTCTCCATGCCTACCTGGGACATGACCGCAGGGGAAACTCTGCCAGGTGAACCCCAAGCATTCGCTTTCATCTTTCCTGTGGTTTTCCACTCAGCAAAGGGAAGATGTGGCTGCAAATACAGGAATATGTGGCGGCTGGGGAGGGAGAAAGCTGAGGAAGGCGTAGCACAGCCCTTGGTGTGAGAGAAGGCACGAGCGAAAGGAGGCGAAGATAAAATTGCATCCTGGTGAGGGAGTTTTCGGTACATGTCACTTGCAACTTACAGTTACTTTGGAGCTTGCTACATATTTTCTCTTGTATCACCAGTTTCAGTGGGAAAGCAGAGAGATGAAGGACAGGGACCGAGCTGGATGGTACGAGTTGGCGAAAACAGTAGGGAGCGAGGTGGGAATGAGCTGAGGTAACGGAGCCAGTGACAGCAGAGAGAAGGGGAGGGGGGTGAGCGGGGGGGACCTGGGCTGTTGGTGGAAGGAGCAGTTAAATAACAACGATGTTAGAGGCAGAGGAAGCAATATGAAGGTGAAAATAGTGCTCCGTGGGCCTTGCTGGTGTCTGGAGACCTGCTGTCCTGCATGTAGGTGGCTGTGTTTAGCCACACTGGGAGCAGGATGGACTGCAGGACGGGCAGATGCTGCAGCCTCCTTTCTGTGCATGGCAGAGGGGAGCTAGAGGCAGCAGGAAGGGGGGATTGGGGAAGATTTTTTCAGGAGCTTGGGGGTGGAAAAAAAAGAGGAGAAAACCCCGTGCTGCCTGTGGTGAATTCCCATGTTCAGGATGCCGGCGCCCACAGTGAGCGTCAGCAGGGACGTGGTGATGACAAGAGGCGCAGAGGCTGGCAGGCTGCTGGCCACGTGCCTCCATGAAGAGGAGAGCGGGAAGGGGAATGTGGGGATTTTGGGGCTGCCGGGGAGTGGGTCTTGCTGAAAGCTCGCCAAGGGCCAGAGGGAGGGAGTGTGCTGGGGTGAAGAGGAGGGTCCTGCGCCGTGACCCACCGGCCTCAAGTGGCTCCTTTGGGGTTTTTGGACAGTAAAGCCATGGGAGGGGGAAAGACTAGGCTGCTGGGGCTTCCCTCAGGGGCGCCTGTCTATATTTTAATGAAGTGCTTGAAAGGGAAGAACAATTTTATTATGGCTTAGACTACATCATGCCACTTTTCAAGAAGCTTTATGTTTGCTGTTTTTACATAAAATATAAGGCAAAGGTCAAGTGGAGGCAAAACCCCCCCAATCTCAACAGCAGATTTGATTTAAAACTAAAAAGGAAGTTTGTAACAAAGCCATAGTTAACTTACAGTACAAGAAGCGGCGCATGGCTGCACATTCAGCTAAATAACAATGAGATAAAACTCCTCCTGCCAGCTCAGCTTTTTATCAAGCTTCTCCCCAAAGCCAGTGGCTAACACAGTTTAGGTAATGGCCTAAACTTCTTTTTTTTAATAAGAAATAAATGTTATCATTTAGCAATTTAAACTCGCTATACTCGTACCAGAAATGGGCTTTGTTTCCTCCCTACTACCCCCCCATACCCCAAGAGCCATTACATATGAGATCATCTACTGTACTGAAAGGAGATTTCCAGCCTGTCCCACTGTATATGTTAGGGTAGTCATTACTGACCTAGTTGTAGACATAATAATGAAAGGCTGAGATTATGAATTATTATGCCTAATTTGTAAGGGATTCTCTGCTTTTGTGTTTTGCAATTCCCATCAGGCTCGAGGATTAAGCCCTGCTGAATTGCATGCTAATACCAATGTGCTTTGAATATGTGTGGGTTTATATCACATGTTTTCCTAATTCACTATTTTTATAAAGAACAATTTCCCTAGAAATATTTACTTTTTCAAAGGATTGTTGGAAGCCCAACCAGAATCTCCTAAGTGAAGTCGATACAACCTCCATCTGCTCTCTGCTTACTCTAGTTCCCGTGTCCAGCGAGCTCTAGTTCTGCTATGGCAAAACATCAAACTGTAGCTCTACCAAAGTGTGTGCGAGGCTTTCGCTCTTTGTTAATGAGAGCGAGACACCAATTTGCAACCAGTGTGCAGCCTTGCTTTCAATTAGAGTTCAAGATGGAAAAATCTTATTTACATACTTTATCCAAGCACTGTGACAATGCAAGCGTAGTCCTTACAATATGTATTCCTCGTGCTTGTACAGCAGTACAGTGAAGGTGCCAGCAAAACATAAAGCACATGCGATAGGTATGTCCACTTTTCAGCACTAAATCGTCCCACAAGAGCCACACCGTTTTGCAGCTGGCCAAGTCAGTGACCGTGGGTCATGGCTAAACTGGAGCTTTGCCATGGTCCCAGTGTGGGACAAGCTGGCGGCAGGTCCTGTTGCGGGTGGTGCAGCCCTCCTCAGGTGGGACTCCCTGTCGTTGCTGTAGGATGCTCCTGCTGCGCTGCCCGCTGCTGCTGCTGCTGCTGCCGCTCGGCTCCAGGCCCCAGAAGTTACCTACCAGAGATGAGGAGCTCTTCCAAATGCAGATCCGGGACAAAGCATTTTTTCATGATTCATCAGTCATCCCAGATGGAGCCGAAATTAGCAGCTACCTCTTCCGAGACACCCCTAAAAGGTATTTCTGCCCAGTTCAAGTGAGGAAGTTGTACTTTGAAGATAGTAGCTTTATTTGCTGGATGTTTTGACATAGAGATTGGATCCAAACCAGAAAAATACAAATGCCAGTGTTCTGTCTGGTGAAGTAAGTATGCAAGTTTCCATGCCAATCTGGCCTCCCTGGCTGAGGGCCTATTCAATTTATTTGATTTCTGGGACAAGCCCAGAGCTCCCACAGACCGCAGAATTTCCCTGAAGTGGGGCCACTAACCATGTCTGGAGGCAAAGGGAGTGGGAAGGAAATTAGAAACTACAGGCTTACCCCACCACACTTGTCTCTCTCCATTATTTCATTTGTGCTTTAAAGAAGCAGCATAAGCCAGCCTGTTCTGAACTCCCCACTTCCCAGCCTTGACCCTATGGGTCAGAAAATACTGAGGTTAGACTGGGGAAGAACCTGAGGCTCCAAAGAGTTCAGGGAAGACCAGCTGTGCCACCTTAATCCTCATATTGCACAATTCCTTAAGCCTTCGTCAGTGAGAAACATTTTACAATAAATGACATGCAGTGACTGGGGGGGTGTGGGCGGACAGCTGAAAGTTCATGTATCTATATGTGCTTCCATTATATTTATGCTTCCACATAGCATAAAATGTGCGTCCTGCTTTGAAAAGCATATCCCTAAATTCCAGGAAAGATCCCGTTTCCCTCACTTATACCTTTGTGACCATTTATACTGTATAGTTAGCGTAGGGGTAAAAAGTGAAGCTGATGGAGGGGAAGGCAGGAGGCCAGAAACCCCTCTGCCGTGTCCTGACAAGTCAAGTGTGAACTCGGCAGCACTGTGCTAGTGGGGGAACTCCCCTCAGCTCCTTAGCTCTCGCCCACTGGCCTTTCCATATTCCCTCTGCACACACTTGCCTGTAAGTAATGCTTTTGTCTCTGTTGCCCCACCAAGATCGATCATGATCACGTCAAGTCAGTACCCGCCGGTTGGCTGCCATCAGGATTTATTTATGTATGGGTCTGTTAACCTTCCCCTAGGTATTTCTTTGTGGTTGAAGAGGACAACACTCCCTTAGCAGTGACAGTGACACCTTGTGATGCCCCTCTGGAGTGGAAACTGAGTGTGCAAGAGCTCCCAGAGGAAGCCAGTGGAGAAGGTTCAGGTAACAAATGACCAAGGACTTCCCTCGTGCCTCAGAGGCCTGCTTTTCTCCTGGATTTGAAGCCACTCAGACCAGTCTCGGTGTGATGCTGAGTCTCACAGCAGGCCCATCTTTATGATCTCCTGCCTTTTAGATCTTCAGCCCCCGACCTGCTGTTGTGCAGGAAACTGGCAGCAGGTAGCAACATGACAAGGAAAAGGGCTGTAAAAAAATAAAAGTATAGTTACAGAGTGCACTGGATGCTGCCACAACAAACTGTGTTTGCCCAGAGTAATTCAGCTTCATGGGGGCTTTGCTGTGAGCTGTGTATACAAGACAAGAACTAGAGACAGGGCTGGCATTGCAGCAGGGCTGAGCTCGCCCCTTGGAGGGGGACTCGTCTGTAGACGTGGAGTTTATTTGCAGATAAACATATAACTGCTACTGAGGAGAGAAAAGGTCTCTGGCTTCCAGAGCCTCTCGCACAAGTGCTAAGTGTCATACACACCACGCTGTGTTGTATACACACCTTTGGCCCCTGCTGCATTTAGGCACAAAGTTTTAGCATGACTCAGAGGGCCAACGGCCCAAGCCCAGAAACAGGCAGCGGAGTCAGTTCCCCCTGGGGAGCTGTATGGCATCTCCAAGCTGGGTGCCTGAAGTAGTCTAGTGGAAGGTATGAGCTACCACTCGTGAGACCCCGTTAATACAGGTCCGGTGCAATTTCTTTTGCATTTGGTTTTAACCTGAGTGCCAAACCAGCTTCCCTCTCTGATTTGACAGAAGTATCTTCCTCAGAAGAGAAAACCTTCCTTTTTTGTCTCACTTTTGTACTTCATGTAGAAGTGTCCGTTAGAGTTTTATTTTCACAGATTTGCAGACTGTGTCTGTACAAATGTTTTTCTTTGCTTATAAACTAGGTGAACCAGAACCTCTTGAGCAACAGAAACAGCAGATTACTAATGAGGAAAGCACAGAGCTGTTCTCTTATAAAGGCAACGATGTTGAGTACTTTGTGTCCTCTAGTTCCCCATCTGGTTTGTACCAACTAGATCTGCTGTCGACAGAGAAAGATACACATTTTAAAGTGTATGCAACCACCACTCCAGAATCGGACCAACCTTATCCTGAGTTACCTTACGATCCCAGAATCGATGTCACTTCTCTGGGACGTACAACAGTGACGCTGGCGTGGAAACCAAGTCCCACTGCCTCCTTACTGAAACAGCCAATTCAGTATTGCATAGTCATCAATAAAGAACACAATTTCAAAAGCCTCTGTGCTGTTGAAGCCAAGCTCAGTTCTGATGATGCCTTCATGATGGCCCCAAAACCAGGTCTGGATTTCAGTCCGTTTGACTTTGCCCATTTTGGCTTTCCCTCAGACAACTCTGGCAAAGAACGTGGTTTCCTAAAATCATCTTCAAAGTTTGGGCGCCAAACATCCTCCAAGCCAAGAGTTGACCTGCAAAAAGTTTGTATTTGGAACAAGAACATCTTCACAGTGTCAGACCTGAAGCCCGATACGCAGTACTACTTTGACATGTTTGCAGTAAATACCAACACCAACATGAGCACCGCATACGTTGGCACCTTTGCCAGAACGAAGGAGGAGGCTAAACAGAAAACTGTCGAACTGAAGGATGGCAAGGTCACAGATGTATTCATCAAGAGAAAGGGAGCCAAATTTCTACGTTTTGCTCCCGTTTCATCTCACCAAAAAGTCACCTTCTCTGTTCATTCGTGCCTGGATGCTGTTCAGATCCAAGTTAGAAGAGATGGAAAACTTCTCTTGTCTCAAAACGTGGAGGGTGTGCGGCAGTTCCAGCTTCGGGGAAAAGCAAAAGCTAAATATCTCATTAGGCTGAAAGGAAGCAAGAAAGGTGCTTCTATGCTGAAGGTTCTGGCTACAACAAGGCCTAACAAGCAGTCATTTCCTTCGCTTCCTGAAGATACACGAATCAAAGCCTTTGACAAACTCCGCACGTGTTCCTCAGTCACGGTGGCATGGCTGGGCACGCAGGAGAGAAACAAATTCTGCATCTACAAAAGGGAAGTGGATGACAATTACAACGAAGAGCAGAAGAAAAGAGAGCAGAACCAGTGCTTGGGTCCAGATATAAGGAAGAAATCGGAAAAGGTTCTCTGTAAATACTTCCACAGCCAGAACATCCAGAAAGCAGTGACCACAGAGACAATCAGAGGCCTGCAGCCTGGCATGTCCTACCTGCTGGATGTTTACGTGATAGGGCACGGTGGGCAGTCTGTGAAATATCAGAGCAAATTGGTGAAAACAAGGAAGTTCTGTTAGTGCCCCCGTACATAGAAATATATGGAACTCCAGTCTGAACATTATCCTGCTTCCAAGTATATGGATTGACTACTTGCACAGCTGAGAAGTTGTGACCTGTATTTGTACTGTGTAGAAAAGATATCAACTTGTATATTTATGTTTACATAAGTAATTGTTTGGAGGAACTGAGGCTGGTGCTCTCTGGCAGCACCTGGCAACGGTATTATCATGTGTCCGGTGACCCACATGTGATGCTCAGTAGATGTCCAAGGTAGCAGGAAACCTCGAAGGAACTGGCACTCCTTCACTTCCATATTGCATGAACTGCTTCTAAATTATTTTATACTTAAAAGGCTGAGATACATCATTCGTCCACCTTGTTATTCACACACAAAGCTCACAGACATACACCCTTTTTCTCAGTGTAGATGTAGGGTTTCTGTAAATTATTTTCTAGAGTCTTGTTTTAAATGTTTATGTTTCTATGATTGTAAACTATTAAAATCTTTCCCCAATAAAATACAGATCTAAACTAAGTATTAACTGGGCTGCACATGAAGCAGTTTCATTGCTAATGTAAATTCTTACCTAGCTGATTTTCATGTTTAAATACTGTATGTATTTCATGTACAAAGTTGCCATAATGTTATATTCCTGTACATAAAATTAAAAATATTAGATTATACATTGTTTCTTTTTTCTTGACATTCCAAGGGGCAAACAGACTTGGGGACAGACGAGGCATGCTGAAACTTGAACCGAATTCAGCTAGGACGTGCCTCTCTTTTGTTCTTCATCTTTTTGGGCAAAGTGACTGAAGTCCAGTAGAATTACTGGTGTTACAGAGTCAGATAAAACCTGCAAGGGAGCGCAGGCCATTGAAGGAGGGGTATTTGTGGCATACCCTGGGTCTACAGTGATACAAGCACTAAAGGAGCAGGACAGCACAGAGGAGCTTCACTTGTCCTGGGTGAGAATGGATCCTGTTTTGTTGTGGTTGTGAGTGTCGCTAGTGCTTCGCAAGGAGCTTGCAGTCTGAGTTAGACCATACAATTCAAACAAATCATACACCAGAAAACCAGTTGTTATTTTTGTTAGATTATCACTGAAAACTTTTGCTTTCTGGATGCTGCTGGTTTTGACCGCAGTAATAATAAGCGGAGGGGATTTTTTTTTCCATTCACAAGAATGGTAGTGCTAAGAAAAAAATGTGTACTTTCATTAAATTGCAGTTATTTCCATTGTGTAGGTTTCTTTAAAATATTAAATGTCTGGATCTCATCTTTTCTAAATTTTCTTATTTGTTTTTCCACGTCACCTTCCTTGACTCAAAAACTTGCTGCTCAATGGAAAACAAACTTCTGAGGAGCAACTAGACCAGCCCCATTTCAAGCACCTATGAGCAGGGTACATGCTGCCTCAGTCCCAATATTATAGTATGGGTGAGGGCCTCAGGACAGGTAACTGAGACCTTTTTTTCTTGGTCCCATTGTATGTATCAGTCCCGCAGCACTCAGGCAGTGGATGTCAGGGCTTATTCAAAGACAGTCTGTGTCTCTTCCTTAGGTGCCTGTCCACAAGTCTCACTGCTGTGACTTCAGCACTTGCATCCCTCTCGAGGCTCTGAAGATGAGCCACATAAAGGCTGAAAGGAGATTCCTCTTAGGCTGCTCACAGGGGAGACAAGAACTCTCCACCCCTGCAGAGGTGAGCTCCAGTCTTCCTTGGGCCTGTAGTGCTGAGCTCTTCAGCTTTTCCTTTCTGCTGCCCCCAGCACCTTCCGGTTTGCAGACTGGTGGGCAGCAGCAGGGTTTCATGGCTGCATGAGCTCCCACGCCATTCCACATGCCGAGTTTGCTGTGATGATTCATACTGTATGAAGACTGATTAGAAGATACCTGCTGTGTTTAATGTAATTATATAATAAACCTAATAATTGAAATTTAGATTTCTCCAGAGATGATCTCCTCTCCTCATTTGAAAACATCTCACTGGTTTCTTAAAGCAAATGGCTTCACTAACATGTGCCTGCTAGGTTACCATGCCAGGGTGTAGGTGAGCAGTAGATGACTACAGCTGGGAATCTCTCAAGAACGGGACTGTGGCACCAGTGTTGGATCACCAGTTGCCAGGGAGATACTTGCCCTATATTTCACTGTCCAAAAAGCTACCAAGTCCCTCAGTTAAAGGCAACAACAGAAAAGCATTTTTTAAATGGCAGCAGCGAATAGAGGAATGCTTTTGTGGGGAACAGTACCCCTTCCGTTGGCCTATTATGATGTTTACTTGAAAACATATGTTTCACCACCATTCCAACTCCCTTTAGCCAGATTTCTCCATTTGGATATTCATCCAGCTCACTTGGCTTTTCTGCCTGCTAACCGCTTATGTTTGCAGTATGTCACAAAATGAAAAAATCCCCCAAGATGCATGCATCTTCTATTTCAGAACACTACATTTTCAAAGAAAAATGTCACAATATTTGCCTTTATTCCCACTGGAATTCTTCTTTTCCCAAACAACTAGCTCTGTTTATTCCTCTGGATGAAACCGAGACCATACTAGTATCACATCTACTAATCATCCTGTTATTATTCAGGTCTTAATGGAGTCAAGTGGATCTCAGAGAGGCAGTTCTTATTTTGAAGGATGGAGTAAAAATAAGGGCACCAGTCTATACAGTGCAAATATAAGTCTCCCTTAAGTGAGAAGTGACTGAAGTGTGTATTAAAGTAAAATAGGTATCCTCTACTGGGAAAGCTCCAGATTAAGTGTTTGTGAAGCACAGAGCCCACGTAAGGAGCCATAGCATGGGCGATGGAAGAGCTTTCCTCATGCCCCATCACTGCCAATCAGCCTGGCTGTGAATACAGTTCCGACTATATGTGTCTTCATCCTCTGGCTTACCTCATCACCAATTTACAGCTTTCTGTCTACTGAGAAATAAATCCACAGATGCATTTCACATGGGCCACAGAACAACAGTAACTTTGAACTGCTGCCCTACATTGGTCTTAGTCCTGTTATTAATCCACTGTCACATCTGTATCCCTAGTTTCACATCAAAACACATATGAAAAACTTCTTAAAGAATATAATAGATAGATACCTGGAATAAAAGGTAAAAAAAAAGCTGGTATATCAAATACACATACAAATATATATAACATATAAAAATTTTTTTAAGCATAAGGCTGGAGAGGTAATTACAATAGAAACATCAGCTTGGAAATAGAATGTTAAATGGAGTTCAGCATTCGTATTGACAGTATGTGTCCCTTTGGGAAAAAAATGCCATGCTGGAATATGCAGCTGAGTAACATGCAGGGCTATAGGGAAGCAGTAATATGGTGGCCCACCCTGATGGCAGCGCCTCATTAAGGCCTATCTACTGCAGGACTGTGTAACGGAGAAGAAATCCTCTACAGATTTTTCCTTAGTTGTTGTTTGTTTCAAAATGCGTAGAGTCATTGAGCCATTGCATACCACAGCAAGATAATCTTCAACACCTTCATCAATCAAAGTGGAGCTTATCTAATTTTACTGATTTACTTACTGACAAATCTGGCAGCAGCCTTACAATGTAAGCTTCATAGAGCCCAAAGGACAAAATGGTCCGTGAGTTACAGAACACAACTTAAGGTTATGATGGCAGCAAAACTGCCGAACAAATCAACCAGTTATACACACAGACATACAACTTCATTTCAGGAACTCTACTTGTAAAAACAATGCATGGGTCTCAGAGCCATATTTGTTTGGGTTCTAAGTAGCAATTTTAAGACTGATAACATACCAGGGAGAAAGAAAAATCCTTATTCGAAACAGCAAACCTGTTTTTACCTTAGCACTTCGTAAAAAAAACCCACAATAGCTGTGGTTGCCTAACGTCCTTTCTGTATTTAGCTTTGAAGTTACCATGTTTGAATACGTTCAGTTGAACGGGATATGAAAATGCACGTTATCTAATTCAGTACACAAACAATGATGAGCAACTCTATCAGGAACCTTGAACTCTTCTTTCTCTCCCTCTTTGCTTGGAAACCTATTCATAAACCTTTGTGATAGCAGAGATCAGCCCTGAAGTTTCATGGCAATACATGCATCTTTGGTCTGACTGACCACACAGAGATTGTCCCAGATCTGCACAGCACAGCCAGTAATTTGGTTTCTCCGTACTACATCTATTAATTCAAATTACTGTGACTTCAGAATTATTTAGTGAGTAAAGAACATGAGGCTGAAGGCTGGTGTACACTATGAAAAGCTCTTCCCATAGGTTAAAGGCTGGCAGTTATCAAATGTTACTCATGTACTAGTAAGCTGTTGGTCTTTGACAGAGCCTTAGGAAATGTCAGTGTTTGCCCACTCCTGTTTGGCTCAGAGAAGCCATCTCTTCCATTTTCTACAAGTGGCACTCATTTTTGTCTTGTCTTATAAAAAACATACTGCTACTAATAAAACCAGCAACAAACCTTGTACTCGTGAGTGCAATGTTTAGTTCCAAATGCCAATTGCCATGTAGTTCTGCTAATCTGGCCAGCGAGCCTTCTCAACTTTTAAGGCCACTTTCGACAAGCACTTCAGGTCGAAGAGTTACTTCAGGAAGATCTTTTAATGTCTCAGATAAAAGAATTCAAACCCACAGTTTCAACATAAATGCATATTTTATCTATCTTCTCACTTGGCCAGCACCAGGAATATAATTCATGTTTGAAAAGTGCGGCGTCTCCTCGCAGTGGTTTTGTCTGCTTCAGAAGTGTAAGCCCATTTCCCAGAGAAGTCAAACAAACTCACTCTTGGCATAATGAATGAAATCAAACAAAGAAACTATGCTGGGAAGGGTTACTTTGCTGAAAGCACTGCAAACTGGCTTTTTGGTCCAGATTTTCTGTGGCTTTTGGTCCAGAGAACTGTTCTCAAAGCAGTCTGTCTGGCAATTTCCCCCACTTTGTGTATCAACTTAATTAGTAGCTACCTTGTACAATTAATGTCAGTTGGGTCCCTGTCTTGTAACGTGATGCTCTGTGTCCACACAGGGACCTGCTCTGGCTGGAAGTCAGTGTAGGGGCAGGAGTTCCCCTATGCAGATCTCATTTCGGGATTTGGGCTGTAAACAAAACCCTCTAGAGAGTACAAGGACCATGTGAATTGACAGCATGTTAAATAATGTGTGTAGACTAATTGAAATTGTTTCTTTGGCCAAGAATGTATTTGACTACTTGGGAAAGGGAGGTTGTTTGGCTTCTTTTTCCACTAATAGTAATCTATATTCTTCTTAACCACAAACTAATTGCTTACCGTGAAATAAAGTGGACAATTTAACTGTGTACTTCCACTCTCATTCCCCTTTTCCAATTTCACTGTGCAAGCATTCTTGCAGGTCCAAGCTAAAATGAACAGATAAAGTCTTGGCATATGCAAAGAAAATATTTGATAAGATTCTGGATGCCAAAGTATACATGGAGTTCTTGCCCTAGTATGGAAAGTTAGAAAGGACCGGAGTACTCCTGAGGTATTAACATTTTCTTTTATGTCCTCTTCCATTTCATAATGTTTGCTATTACTTAAAAGATCTCCTGGCATTACAGCAATGTTAGAAGCAGGCTAGAGGAACATGAATGTTTTTTTCTTGCCTATTATACACTTTTTATTTTTTTGCCTGTTAATTCTTGACACTGCTTTTCACTCAAACACATCTGCTTAGGAGGTGCAGCAGAATAAGATGGATAGTTTTTCCCAGTAAACAAGCTCAGAGCAATTCCACTTCCTCTTCTGGGAGGCAGGTAACAATGATTATGTTAAAAAACATGGGGCTGTGGCGTATCAACAAAGCCACCTACTAAGGCCATAGAAGCTTGAGGAAAACCCTGTAAAAACCTCTTTCTCTGCTGACCTTCCCTCTTACATAGACTTTTTATGGTGAAAGATGGCTTTTTCTATCTGCTTTTACCTTGCTTTCATTGATTTGAGCAGCTACACAAAGTGCAAACCAGTTCCACCGGGAAAAGCCAGGCTGCCCTCCAGAGCACGCAGCTGCCCCTCAGCCCTGCAGAGGCCAGGAGGATGCAGCTGGGCTTCATTACCAGCCTCACCACTGGGGCCAAGTGACCCTGCTTCCTTTAACAAGCCTTTTAACATGAACTATATAAGATGCCAGTCCTGCCTTAGGAGGAGGGAAGATAAGGGTAAGTTGTTAGAGGTAGGTAGGCTGTCTTTATTTTTTTAAGCTTGCCTTTAAGTAAAAAGAGAATTTTCAGATCTGTAGGGCTTTGGTTTTGTTTTTTTAGTCCTGCCAGGGAAAATTATTTTTTCTTATGGTGATACTGGAATTTTAGCTAGTTGTTTGTGAGCCATTTGTAAATATGGCCCTATCAAAGAACATATTTCCCTTTTTTTCCCCCCTTCCTTTTGCCTGAAAAGCATATGTACTCCTTACCTGTATTAGATCTTTTGAGCCTCATGCATAAGAGGCTTACTATAAACTATGATGTCTTCTTACTTTAGAAAACAAACAAAAGAATTCTGGAAGTCTTTCTCTGCTCTCTGAGTAAACAATGAAGTATTTCATATCACAAATATGGGATAACATAATGGCAAAGCTGTTAAAAGGTTGATACAGAGGAAGTAATTAATTTCTGGGTTTTGGGGCTATTGATGCTGTGTTGATATACACACTGATTCTCATTACCTGTTTTGACCACCCTGGCTATGCCTGTATTTTAATACTGGGTTCAGATGGTAGTTCAGACTTCTTGTGTGGCAGCATGGGTAGGCTCTAAGCTGCTTAAGGCTACAGGTATTCAGAGGCTTAATTTGTTTTAATCTGAATAGGAACTAAACATATCTATATGATCTGTGTATGTGTATTTGTATGGCTTGGTTGTTTAATTACAGTGCTAGCTATGTACTTAGTGCTTAACATAAGATGGAAAAATGTGAAATAAACTGTCTTAAAAACATAACATTTGTCTTAGCTCTTGCTGTACCAGGCAGAGCACTTTCTCTGATGTTGTTACAGCCTGTATTACTGGGAAACAAACTCTTGCTCCAGACAAAAATCTAGACTTTTGAAGTCAATGGATTTCTTTCTTGCCCACATCAGTCTTGTACTAAGCAATCTAAAAAGGCCACATCCTAGATTCAGTGGATGCTAATGCATCTTCCCACTACAGCAAATCCAAATGAGTGGACTAGTTTATGAGAGCCTTTTCCAGAAGGCATTAGTTCTCATCAAACTTACTCCTAATAATTTTGATGGCCCAGCCATCACTGCACACTCCTGAAAAACCTGCCCTGTGTACTCTAGATGCCAAATAAGTAATGGCAGATACAGAATTTGACAGGGTGGTTTTGACTGGAGAGGTTACATGCTGTTTGTGTTATGTTGCAAGTGAAACCTCTCAGTTACTAGCAGTATGTAGTGTACCACCTACTAGAAGTAAGCAGGCATGTGCTTAGTTGTTTCACTTTATTATGAGAAATGTGCCTTGTAGCAACAGGCAGCTGAAATAACTGTAAACTTCTGCTCCAATGGCTTAGTTTAAATAAATGTTGACAGGATTATTAACTATTAATATTATAATGCATACCTTCGCTCAAGGACCCGAGTTCTTATTTTAATTGTGTCAAAATTCATTTTCTAAAAGTTGAGCAAGTCTGGCTAGTTAGTGAAAGGTCTGACTGACCATGTGAAATCTGGTTGTAAGATGGGAGTAGGACTGCTTCTTCATTAAATCACAAATGGGAAACACTGCTTTAGCTTGCTTTGCTTCTAGAATGAGAGACAAGAAATTATTCTGCTTATTCTTGAAGTAGAAGCATGTGTTTTTAGATGGGGAAGAAAAGCAGAGAGTCTGGATTAGAAAATGATCTGATGTCTGGTGCTCAGTGGTTTAACTTAATTCCCAATTCATAGCTATTTTGTTACCTGTGCCATTCCACACCTGGGATTGCACACTATTTCAGGTGAAACAGAGGTATATAGAACAGAAACTGAGATTTAAATGTTTTGTAAAGTAAAAGATCTTACACCCCCCACCCCCCCAGTTTCTTTAAGTGTTAATGTTTACAGCACACTCAAGTAAAAATGACTTCCCCACCTCCCTGCCTTTTCAAGCTGCTGTTCTACAAATGTTGCATTCTCCTGCTGAGCTGCAGTAGCTGTTTCTAGCTGTGTAATTTAAACCTACATGTATAGGAGAAGCTGGGCTTTTCACATCATTTCCATATTAAACCTTTTCCCCAGTAGCTCCATGTTACTGAGGAGAGCCTTTCATTTATTGTCTTCAGTTACTCTATGGATTGTAGAGTCTGTTTAGAGTTTTGATGAATCTGTGAAAGGCTATGATAGCAACTGATAAAATTAACAGAAGGTTTAGTCTTCTAAAGTGTCTAGACTGGTTTATAAACTTGTGGTATTAATACTGTCAGAGAGGCAAGTTCTTACTTCATTTAATCTGTTCAATGATTCCAAAGCTGACTTTGGAAGAATGTTTTTACTGCTTCTCTAAAGTCCACTTAACTGGTTATAGTAATCCTAATCCTCAATTTGCCTGGACAACTACTCCTGAAACCAGGATCTGCGGGACATACCCCCCCGCCCCTTTTTTTTTTTTAAGCCATTTCTTTTAAAGATAAATGTTTATAAATGCAAGGTTAAGTGACCCAATAACATTGCTAGGTTTTTGAATGCAGCTAGTTATTACTTTCCAGCATAACTTGCTCTTTAATGGTAGGTATCTGTAATAAAAAAGGGACTTCTCTATCTCATAATAGGTATGAGTGAATAATGAACGTATAGTTGGCATTCTGATCTTGCAGCCATTGTGCATTTTGGAAAGGCCACTGGTTTACAATTTGAGTTCTGCCTGATGGAAAATGTAGAGTTGAGGTACCTTTTGATGAACTGTTAGATAAATGTTTATCATTCACTTCAAAAGATACCCTCTCCTCCTCTTAAGACTTTCCTTACTGATCCGACCTACTGTGAGGAAAACTGAAAAAGAACAGGTAGAGATTTTATGATTTGAATACTCACTGTTTATAGACACAAGATAGTATGCCTATAAAAAAGGATGTTACCTCTCCAAGCCAGATAACTTATCATCAGGGAGGGATGATGTTGGTGGGAGGGTGTTTCCTTTCAGGCAGTTAAATGTTATTCTTATTTTCCTCCTTGGTGGAATCAGGACTTGCTCATCCTCTGTGTCCTGGGGAATTAATGAATTCTTTGAGGACACAAGGATGAAGACTCTGCCGAGTGTCGGCAGGGCTTGCACATAGGCTGTGGGCACTCTTGGTATTTTTCCTCCTATATACCCATGCATATGCCAGCTGCAATCTGGCCCCATTATTATTACTGTGTTTATTCTCCTCAATTTCCCATCACACAACTGGGAAGTTGAATGCGAAATAAACACAAGTATATTTACTTTAAGTTGTTTTACATAATGTTATAATTAGAAGCTGGAGATAACTCTCTCCCTTCGTTGTTCAATAGTGAGGCATTCTTCCTCCTCTTGAGGACTTTCCTGAGTACTGTCTCTTCATAGCTGTTCTTTCCCAAAAGTTTTGTGGGTTTTTTGACACATTTAAAACTAACAGGCAGATAGACTAAGCTAATGCATATATTGTGCTGCTCTAGAGAACTGGTTTAGTCTGTCTTGAGAGCAGGAGCAACTGCAGGCTGCCTGCACATGTTGACTGGATGGACAGTTGCTCATCAGTGATTCCATTATGTTTCCTCAGATCTTTGAGTCATGTTGGGCAACTGCTCCTAACCTCTAATGGCTTCCTCATGTTCTTCCACCCTCTCTTGTTCAAATTGTGCAGCTGGCAGGACAGCACAGTGACAATGGCTGGTGCACCACGGTTTGCAGGCAGATGATGCGTGACAGTGTATAGACAATACAGCGGTTCTGTTTCCTCTGGAATTGGTGACTGCTCAGTGCTGGGTAATTCGTCTCATGCCCTCTCCAGAGAGGGTGGAGCAGATCTAAAGGACGCAGAGTAAACACAGTGCCTCCTGCTTTGGTTTGAGGAGTGAGTTAAAGCAAGTTACAACTCTTTCTGGATCCCATTCAGTTGTAGGTTCCCTGTAGGTATTGACAATCAAAGCCTCTTTTCTCATTGTGTTTTGGAGATGTTTGATCTGGCCTTGCTCAAGTGGCGTTACAGCTGACTGTATAATAACTCAGACTAGCATTCATAGCACGCTTTGCAGGAGGCTCTGCCCAGAGGTTGTGATCAGCAGCTCCTAGTTTGGATGAAGTATGGGAGAAGTGGATAAAGGCTGGAAAGTTATGAAATTCTTTTTACCAGAGCCTCATGCTGACTTTAATATGAAGTGTGAAGGAGTTGCTTCTGAGATCATTGCTGTTTCTGAGCTCAAATTGTGTCCTTGTGCATAGCTTGTGATGCTGTCACTCACTCCCACTTCTCTGAGGTACAGCTTGACAGAGCCACTACTTATATGCTGCACATAGTAGCTAAGTATGTCGTCATAACTGAATGAAACACCAAACTACTTCTGTCAAAAATCATTGACCAGAGCTTTGAGGTAGGTCTGTCCAGACCTCTTCCCTCAAGGAGCTTTTAAACCCAAACCTCAGGTTCTCTTTAAACAAAGCCTACATCAGACAAACCTCTTACAACAGAGACAAGAGAGAAAAGACAGACTAGACATGGGGAAGGGTTTATAAACAAATCTCCTGCTGCTCACTTTGTCCTCGCTTCCAGTCTTGGTTTCAGTCAGCTCTGTGGCTTTTGGGGTTGAAGCAGACTGCAAGTTCACTCTGGCCCCTAGTGAGTTTTTTTTCCATTGTCATTGGCTTTTTTCTAGCTTCTCCTGTTGCTCTCAGCTATCTCCTGAGCCTGCACTGCATGCTTCTGTCTCCTTGCTGATTGCTTCTCCCCTTAAGCATACCCAGTAGCTCTCAAATGAAGGTACTGCATCCTTTCCCTTGCAGGGGGGCCCACTTGGCTCCATCGCTTGCTTTAAAGGAACATAATATACCAAGAGAAACAAATAAATTGGGTACTGTCTGTCCAAGCCTCTAACAGAGACATTTTTCTGGAAAAAGAAGGGTGTGTTGTGATAAATGTAAAATGTACAATATAAATATTTAGCTACTGTTAACTCATCTGTTAATGTTTTCTGGCTATCTTTTCAAAGTTGTTTGTGTGCTTCTTTGTATGATTTTTCTAATATCCTTTTCCATCTCAAAATACAAAAGGCAGGTTTTTATAAGTTCTCATATAATGGAGAAAATGTACAGTTATCCACACCTCCAGTTTGTGCAAAGGTTAACTTGGGAGATCTCTTTGCCTTGTACCTCAGTTGGAATTTGTGCTTTCAAGTCCTTAATTGCTGGGGGGTTTTTTGTTGTCTAGGCAGCTTATATTCTGCTAGTTCGACAGACATGCTCATAATGAAGAGCGGAGGTTTGGTATTTGATATATGTCCTGCATGGGATGAATAATTTTACTCACACTTGTTACTGTTGTAGTAGACCTGTGTGAATGCAAGTGTAGGTGTCTGCTCAGCGTAGGTGCTTAGATCAGATTAAGAGGAAAGAGGGTAGCAATCTGATGAGGAGTTCCTGAGAGGTATAACAAGTCTCTATCTGCTAAAGTAATGCAGCTCCCACACTGCTCTGTGCAATGAATATGGTTGCTTTTATCCTACTCTGGTCCAAAACTTCCTAAGGAGGTCAGAGAAGTTGTTATGGTGGGAACATACCCATCTGTAAATTAACCACTAATGTAATGAAAAGTTACGCAAATCTATAACATGTAACCAATTCCATGACAATTAGAGGAACAAGAAGATACTTCACAATATGATGACAAACAATGATATTGAGGAGGAAGAACATACATGAAAAACAACCAAACAACAAGAATAGAGGCACATTTTCATTAAATGAAAACATCTTAAATAGTGACCTTTCTGACAAACCACAGGAATAGCAAACATGCAGCATTTTTAATAACGGTTTCATACTGGAGTTTTGCACACATACCCCCTGGAAGCTTAATGCAGTCCAAATGTCTGCCCCTTGGACAAAGCCTGTGGGGATATGCTCTTTGATGGCTGAATGAACAAGTGAAAGCTTGCAGGTTACTCAAACCTGCAGGGAATCCATGTTCCCGACTATCCTCTCCACCTGAATGTGAATTTTTCTCATTTGATGTTTTCTTAATCCTTGTCTTGTTCTCCCTGTCCCCCTTACTTCCCTCCCATAGAAACAAAATTGTTAGTAAATGTTCTGTCATAAAAGGTATGCTTAGAGTCTACTAAAAATGACTTGTCTTTGAATTTAGTCCAAGCTAGCTCTAGTTACTACTGATGTTGGACTGCTGTAGCACTCATCAATGTCATATTGCATTTGAAATGCATAAATGTCTTGATTTATATGATGACAGGGTTTTTGGTTGCTTTGTTCCATTAGGCAGATACTGTACATCAGAGAAAGGGGACAAAATATCATGTGGGATGATACCAAAATCAGTAGCTGTTCCTTCCTAGATTTCTTGAAGTACTAGATGTCTTATGAAGAAAGTATTTCAGATTTATTTTTTGGTTTTATTGAAATCTTTTTAGTGCTCTTTTCTTGCTAACAGCTTTCATCAATGGGATCTATCAGGTCAGATAACCATCAGGGGGTTATTATGTGACTTTAATCTGTCATAACAAAGCTATTAATAACAAATTTTCAAAAGCTAACTCAAGAGCATTAGAGATTGTGTTCAACTAAGTGTAGACCATTAAGAGTTAAAATCCCTGCAATGGACAAATGCTTCACCTATGTCTTAATGTTTTGCTTCCAACCTTTTGGATTGTTCTAGTTTTTTCCTATCTCTTTTATCATAGTTCAATGTCATAAACATTCTCCAACCTTCAAAATTTTATTAGAAATAATGGTTATGCCTCCTGCCTGCAAGTCTGTAAAGATGCAAAACCCATAAGATGAAAATAAGCTACTGCCATTCTTATCTAATGGTGTTTTATCAGAATTAAAATGTATGGCATATAACCCACTGTAACTCTTATTGCAGTTTGTAAACTAAATGGAAGTAATGCAGTGCCAAGAACCATTGCACAAATGATAAAATTCAGCACCTCCAAATGGAAAAAAAAGATGTTTTTTTTCCTAAGAAAGCATGAGAAGGGAAATGGAGCCTCTGCTTCTGTTCTTTGCTGGTGGCTCTGTGGGTGCAGATGTGTGCCTGTGCCCATGCCAGGAACAGGCTGGGTGGGTCCAAAAATCCACTGGTTAGACAGGCAGGACCGTAGGAGCAGCTGCATATTGAGTGCTCTGCATCTACTGTGCTTCCTTCTCTCCCATGTGTCTCTTAGGCTCCCTTCATGCTGTAAGAATAACCTCGCTTAGGCACAGATCCAGCAAACCCATGTTAGTTGTGTTGTATCTGGTGACTCTGCGCAGGTTAATGCTTTTCATCCCCGTTAACAGAACAATGAAGTGTGTTCAGCATGCAGGTTGGCCACAGCCATGTTGTACAACACGGGCTAACTCTACTACTTCTTGAGTGTAGACAGGGCTTCATTCAGCCTTTCTGTGATGAATTATTATAGTTTGGGCAGACTTTCATACAGTTTCAGAAAGGGCATGTTAATGTCTTCTACCTCTTGAAAGACACTTTTAAATAAGATGCAGCTGCATTGTATTTTCAGTCCGTTCCCTTGCTGCTTTATGAGAAAAGATGACTAACTCATTTACGGCAATACTGAGCAGTAATAACTTCAAATTTATGGGGCACCCAGTGTCTAGATGCCTTAGGGCGCCTGACAGGCTATAACTTAAAATGTAACTTTAAAAAAAGCAGTGTGATTTAACACAATAGAACCGATGGAGAAACAGAAACCCTATTGTGTGATAAATAGAACAGCATCCCACAAACAATATCAAACCCAAACTCTCTGCAGCCTGACCCAGAGGGGTGCCATTGTTTTCTCTGAAATGTCAGAGAGGAGTACGCACTTGAGCTAAGAGAAAGCATTTATATAGGCAGGCTTAACACGTGATAAAAGAGAACCAGCTACAGCTTTAGACTGAGCAGTAGGATTTGTTGGTCTTGTTAACTAAGGATGAATACCTCAGAAAGAAGCAACGTAGTGGCAGACATCTTTCAAATGTCCCTTTATAGCTATTACTTTTCTTCAAAAAGTGTGTTTTTCAAAGTATACTTGTCCTCTTATTAATTATTAGATTAACATGTACATACATACACGTACATTTTCCATTGGTCCCTGTTCTCTACTAATTTCAGATAGTTACAGAACTCCTTGCTGACTTTAATCTGCTCTCAAAAATCAACTTCTGCCCCAAAGTGTAGGCTTAACAGGCTTGTATCAAGCTTTTGTATCAAGCTTTTGTATCAGCTTCTGCTCTTGGTGAACTGTGAAAGTAGTTCCTGAGAGGGTGCCACATGAGATCCTTTCCCCCAATTATTTCAGAGTCTCCAGGCATCTCTGCTTTGTGAAGCTGAGTAGACCTGTAAAGCTTAAATAGAAGGCTTTGTCTGAAAGTGAACTTGTTTGAATCATTCTACAATTGCTTGTAAGCAAGAACATATTTCTTATTTGTCTCAACTTTGAAAACATAAAAATAATGAAATAAAGAAAAATTATATTCTTGTCTTTAATTCTTCTACTGCTTTCAAAACTGAGTAACTTCATTAAGTGATGTTAAGCTGCACAAAATATTTGTAATAATACGACCTAATCTTTAAAATAGCTATTGGTTTTCTTAATTTTTCTTTTATTGTTTGCTTGTTTTTTCTAATCTACATAAGTCATTTTACAGTTGATCCTTACAGACCTTTGCAACAATATCTGAAAATCATTTGAGCCAGAGTGGTATACTTGATGATTGCTGCTTCTTATACTTTTTAGAGTCTAGTATGACATCTTGTATAATACAGGCTTGGAAATAAGACTCCTACAGTTAAATAAATTATCCTACAAGTATTATGAAAGATTATCTTGTGTAACTTTTCTTTCTAATAACAACAAAAGTACTATGTTTGTAGTTTTCTCATTTGATATTGTGACTGTATCCAGGGAGTAGGGGAGTGGAATTAGGCAGTCTCTAGAGTCTGGCACGCAACTTCTAAAACAGTGCATTTCAGTCTTGTATCTACCTCATGGCACGCCAGTTAAATAATGTTAACAAGAAATACAGTGCCCCAAGAAGTGCAGTAGCCAGAAATTTGCATATTATGGCATCAAGCCATGACAGTTGGTTGGTTTGGTTTTTGTTAGGCTCAGTTCTTTCTAAACATAGATGCATATGGTACCCCTGATGATGCAAGTCCTTAAGCCATATGAAGCAGCTCATGACCATGGTGAAGCTGCTTCTGCTAAAGCCTGTAGGTGGAAAACTCTCAGATTTGTTTTAATTTTTTATATGCAGGACTGACTTCTAGTTTCTCTTGCAGAATACAACATCCATTTGGATGGTGTGAAGCAAAGATCCACAGAAGAATTCAAGTCTCTGTGCTCTAGGCTTATGTTAAAGTAGCAAGAATTTCCCATTCTTCCAGACAAATTTGTTACAGCACTGAGAAGTAGGTACTTCCTGAGGGAATATGTTATCAACTAAGAAAGTGACTTCAGTGGAGGACAGGCAGGTAGGAGATGGAAAACCAAGGAAAGCACTAAGATGCGTTTAGGATAGTTCTTACGCATTCTTAAGTGAGTAGCTCTCATTTTGGTGTGTACTCTAAGGAAATGTCTTTTGAAGAGTTCACATAACACTTCCTAAAAGGTTTAGGACAATATTTTAATTTTATACTTGGATTCTAAAAAAACCCATATAGGTTGTTTGTCAAGAAAAAAACCCCACACCTGTATTCTTAAAATTGGCTAGAAAATGGATTCTTTGCCATGTTGATGCAACTTTCCCAAATCTCTTGTTACAACCTTGCAATTTAGAGGTGGCACAGAATTACCAGAAATCTAACATAATTTAAAATTAAGGGGAAAAAAACCCCACAAACAGAATAACTAAGGAATGGTATAGGAATTTGTTTCAGCTTAGAGTCAAAGCACAGCTCAATACAAAATAATTCTACTTCACAGAAGTAGTCCCAAGACACAGTCTTCCTTGCAACATTGTACTGTGCATAGGACTCAAACCCCAAAAGAAATAACATTCCATTTATGGAATGTTATACTGCCTCTTATGAGATACACCTCAAATTACATGGTGTGCTGATTTCAGCTCTTCTAAAAATAACCAAAACCCAGGAACAAAAAAAAAAAAATCCAACAGCCTTCTAAAGAATACTCCCAAATATTAGACCCCTGAAGTCAATGAGAATTCTCCTTGAATTTCCAATCTGCTGCCTCCACCCTTAATGGTTTGGCCACCTGGGTTATTGTCTAGTATCTCAGTTCAAATACCATTGATAGTTGTGAATTCAACACTTCATAAAAGGGAGGGGGGAATCAGGTTCTGTAAATACTGCAGGCGTGTGCCAGTCCTTGAAACATGATCTCTTTGAATTCAAAGTCTGCAAGACAAACTGAAGTGGTGCTGATGGCGAGACCAGTGGTGCATTTAGGAGGATTAATGGAAAAAGAGTTTTAAATTCTTTGAAAGGGGGGGTGGGAGGAAATATTTGGTGGCTAAATGTTGAGAGTGTTTTTCCAGCAGAAGGGAATACTAGAAATGCCAATATGAAGCTGGAATGAAGACAAGATGGGAGACATGAGTAAAGAGGCTGGAAAAGGGTCAGAAGGGAAACTAGTGGCTATGCAGGCTACAGTGCAAGAAGGTAATACTTGAACATGGGATCTGGTCTAAAATGATTAAAGATATGTAAGCATTGCCTCTTAGGTGGACCCAGGCATTAGGCTTAGCTTCCCGATGAAGCGTTGTAGATCTACTTGCTTTTCCATTTCCTGTAGGCCTTAGAGCAAACTGTTGTCTTCTGTGACCAGCTTTCGTGACCAGTGGTATTAAATTGCTCCATCTCACAGTTCAGGAAGAAACCAGTACATACTGTGGATAATCGGGAGGTTTAAGCCCTCCACTGGTGGTTCAGACACAGCTTAACAGAATACTGAAAGGTAGAAGGTAGTGGACATTCACGCTGTTGAAAAGACGGTAACTCAAGTGCTGTTTTTCTGAGAATGGAAGTAAGTCAGTGAGGCCAAAGGGCATAATAATTAAGTGAAAGATGACCTGAGAAAAGTCTCTGAGCAAAGAACAGGACAGATTTTGAAAAAGTGCTTAAAGTGCCAAAATTAATTTTCCATAGCTGGCAATTCTGAAAAATGTCTTCTGTGTGTACGTAGCCATTCTCTAAGGATTTAAAAACATTCTGTCTAGCAGCTTTATGATACCCTATGTATGAGTGCTAAAGATTCATGGAGAAGTGAAAATATGAATATCTAACACCACGTAGCGGACATGAAAGGTAGAGGTCAGTAATGAGAGTTGTCATCCATCTGCTATAATAACAAACCACTGTAAGTTCATAGTACAGTAGTCAGCTGTCTTCCTGCTACAGGAAAACCCAACACAGTGTTCCAGCTTCCATGTCCTGTTCAGGAATGGTGGAAAAATACTTCACAGCATTAAAGCTCTTTCAAGGTTTTATAAAGAATTTACTGTGTGGTTGGACTATCAAATATGATGAATTAAATGATAGAGACAGAGCAGGTACTGAAAAGGAGCTTAATTTCTATGTTTTATCAACAAATAAAAATAATTGCACAGAGTAGGAATCACCTTGGTGACAAAGCTCATGCTACATAAAGATCCCTCTCAAGATTAGGTTGCATGTAGGATAGGAAGTAAGTTTAAGACTTACTGTTCCCAAAAGGAGCGTATGATCAACTCAATGCAAGACCTAATGGGAAATTGGGGCCTGAGAAGGTATGACCTTTATGCAATGGGGCATGTATGTGACTGGTTAGGATCGAAAGAACTAGCTCACCAGGGAGATGCTGGATCTGGAAAGTTGCTTTGCAATAATGAAGGAAAAAAGGATGAGCTAATCCTGAAAGGGCTGACAAGAAAAACAGGGTGGGTGAGATCAGTTTAGGAAGGTACTCCTGAGCTGAAATAGGAGCTGAGGAAGACACTTTTAGAATGTGTAAGGATGTGGCCCAGGACTTCATCTGCTACTGCATAAACTGATTCTGCCAATTCCCAACAGTGAGGAAAATAATGGAGATGTCTTACACTAAGTGTTTTAAAGTAAGTATTTTTGAGTTTTGTGCTCTAATTTCTGAATTTCCAATATTCCCTAAGTTCATATTTTTCTGGGTTCTTTTACATCAGAGCATAACATGTGAATATACCAGAGGTCACTCCATGGCAGTGTCCAATAGCAGGTGTCTTGGAGAAATTCCATGACTGGGTCACATGTGCATGGTGTTGCCCCTGGGTAGTTGTCTATCCTCCAAGTATTTCAGGCATGAAGACTTTCTTAGCTAGACACAACTTCTATGAATGTAATAACCTTCTTTCTGTAACCTTCTGTTGAACAGCCCTTTGAACCTGAGCAAACAGCCAGAGTTATGAAGGCTGGAGAGTTTTATATTTTTTTCAGTTAAAGCTGACCGACTGACACCACCAACAGAAAAAGCAACAGTGTAAAATCAGAAAAGGGAGAAAGCTGGGGCCTGAGGTCCTTGTTGGACATGAGAAAGCTACCACAATTTTTTTCCTGTGTACTGATACTTCATGTAGCAGAGCTTGCTACACTAAAAGTGAGTTACTGCTACTCAGTATTTTTAACCATTTTCTGCTAGCTGTTTAGACTTCCTTCCTATATTGCTTATGTGAAGTTGTCATGTGAGATAGCAGCAAAAATCTACTACAGTCAAACTATATTGTGCTTCTTTTAGGTCCATATGATGTGGGTTAATTAAGTGCTCATTACTTAATATATCACTATGAAACCTGAATTACTAGCTTAATCTGGTACTTATTCACTTAAAATTTTGTCTGAAGAATTTTTTTAAAACCTAGCTTAAAAACCTCTGAAACAATAGGAGTCAACACTTAATATGTGATCAGCTTGGGAATGAAAATGCAAACACATGTAAGTATTTTAATATTTTCAAAGGGGAAGAAGAAAATTCTTAATTCTGAAATTCTGGAGCTAACTTCCAGGACTTCAAATATCTGACAAAGATACTTTGACAGTAACTACTCTGTACATGTAAGCAAAGAAAGAGACATCAGCTAAAAACTAATCTTACAGCTTACCGCTTTCCATGACCCTGAGTATTGCAACAGAAGAAGTCTGTATTGGTTTAAAGAAAAACCAAAAAGCCAACTGTGCATTGATTAGAAGAGAGATTTGGTGGGGAAGTAATTTTTTTTAGGTTGAAATGTTTACTGAATTCAGAAAGCTCTGAAAGAATCAGTGTACAAAAAACAAGCCACAAAAAAAGAAAGCAGTCCTTAAAAGTAGCTCTGAAAGGAATTTTCCTCAGCAAATCCAAGTGCATTAGGGGAAGAATAACTTAAGTTTTTCAGATTGCCAGAAAATACAGACAAAACAAACACTGTTAGAACTGGGGAAAAAAAAGCATGAGACACTGAGTAGATGGGGCTTATTATCATATTTACAAAAGGCACATTTAATTGTTTAGCAAAGTAAATTGTCCCAGATCTAAGAGATTGAGTTTTTAGTTGGTAGTGTAACATATGGTTTAAGTTGACTCCATGTCAACACAATTTGTTCCAGGTACTTGGAGTCACTGTGCCTGGTGATTACTAGTAGCAAGGGTGCTATTGTCCCCAAAGCAGGGCAAACTTTAAAGGCATACACAGCTCTTACTAAGCTCTGCCAGTTAATTTGCTGCTTCTGTTTCTGAATCTTTCATTTGAGAGTATTACACTTCTTGGCTTTCTTTTCAGAAACAATAGAAGAGTCATTGTGTCTGCATGTGCCGGCATGTTGCATGGACTAAAGCAGTATGGTTTCATATTCAGCTTGTCAGCATTGTATACCATAGTTGCTGCTATCGGCTTTAAAGAAGGGGAGGATTTTCCCATATATATTAGTTGGTTTCTTTGGGGAATGGAGTAGTCAAAAAAAAAAAAAATTTTTTTTTAGGCTGAACTTTACAACTGAGAAGAACAAAAAGCCCTGAGAGGTCTGTATGCTATTCCTCTTCCCATCTTCCCCTCAGATTTGGTCATTAGACAAGCTGAAAGCTTTGCTTTCTGAAAACATCAATGTGAAATGAGAAAATGCAAAGCCTTTTTTCCATCCTGATCCAGGTTCTGCGGTGTAGAAGGTCTGGGAAGTCATTTACAATGAAAAAAGAACAACGGTCCCATACAAAGTTAATGACCTTGTACCTAGTTAGAGAAATGGGCTTGGCAAATTCCAGGGAAATATCTGACTGAAACCTTTGCATACCTCATCAGGGCTAAACGTTATTTGCACACTGGAAACATGCAGATATACATGAACAAAGAGGAAATTGTCTGACAATACTCTAAGTGTCCTGCAAATGGGGTACAATCCAGGTAAGCCAAAGATTGTTTTTAAAGTGCTGCTCCTGATTTTACCAGGTTAAAAGGAAGTGGATGGGGTTGGGAAGGAGGTACATAGATCCAGGAAAGAAGTTTTCAAAACAGTAGCTGCAAACTTGATTAATCTGCAGTGCAGAAATATTTTGTGGACCGGTGAATGTACAAACTGGGAAGAGGGAGCCATTATCATGAACAACATCCTTTCTCAGATCTGTCAGCTGCCACAGTCAAATTCTGGTATTGCTATGGATGCTGCAAAAGCTAATGTTCTAATACTTAAGAATGCAAGGAACTCTTAAAAGGATAAAAAAAAACATTTGCCCCTCTGATTTCAGTCAACTGCCTGAAGGGTGGGAGGCAAGAAATGTGAAGTCCCTGAAAACCTTTAGGGATGATACACCACCATCTAAACAAGGGATTAGCTATAAAAAGCCATCCTTTCTTCCGGAGAACGCATTTTCCTTCCAAGCTGCTGGATACTTCGGTGGCTGGCATATTTACTTCTGGAATCTGGAAGACCATTTTTATCTTAAAACTTTTTGTTTCTTAGAATGTGACATGTTAACTTATTAAGTATGAGCCTTAATTAACTGTTCCTTGGGTGGAGGGAGTATCATACTATGCTTCTGGTATGATGTTGCAACAAGTACTGTAACTCCAGACAAGCAACTCTTGTAATTATTTTGTTTGTCACCACATGTGGATTTCTGCCATGGAATTTCATTTGGGGCACAGCAGCTTCCATGACTGCATAAGAGCCTTCTTCTGAAAATATCTCTTTCCAAGGAAGTTATGTAAATAGTTCCCAACACCATTAGGCTTCAAATCTGAAGGCTGCTGGACGCCCTTGTGTTTGTCCTTAGTGTTCCTCCTAGTTCTAAATGAGGCCCCAGAAATAGTGGTCCAACACGTTCAGTTTCTCTGTGTTAGACTGCAGATGAATTATAGCTCAATGTTTGCCCTTTGAGGAGGGGTGAGATTTTTCACCTTGTCATTGTGCAGGCTGTGGATATGCCCTAGGACAGGCCATAGAAAGCTTTATAGCTCCATATTAACTTAAGCATAACAAACGCAATGCACGGCCAAGCAATTAAGAAAGTAAAAATCAGAACTACAGGAAAGCAAGATGTATGAAGGGCATCCTCTGTTAAGTCAGTTTGAAGTAGTTTGCAAGATAACATGTATATGACCTACTATATAAATCTTCTTTAAGAAGCAAGGTAATGAAAGAAGGAATTAAGAATATAAAACTTAGAAGAATTAGCATTTCTCTATGTTAAGTTTACAACAGTTAAAATTGTACATTATACCTCATTTTCTTTGTTACTTGTGCCTCATTATTATTTATCCACTGTGTTGTTTGGTTAAGGTTACCACCAAAATGTGTTTTTTATTTAATGCATTACTTCAGAATAAATTATTTTACTTGAGGTATATTCCTCATATTTTTTTTAATCCTCAACAACTCATCTGACTGGTTCAGTTGAAATAATGCTAGAACTATTAAAGCATTTTTCTTTAAAAAATTAGGCCACTAAAAATGGAACTCATCTGTCCCAATGTATTTCTGTATTTTTTTCTATTTTGTAAATAGCCACTGAAGTACACATAGCAAGTTAAGAATGCATAACAAGTCATGAGGTTACCTTAATAACACTAGGAAACAAAACATCAGGATTGTGTACATGAAATAATTAAAACTGTAATGAAGCAGATAAAGCAGAAACACTGCAAATTATAGTAGCAACTGGGAAAGAATGATGAAACTTAGCTCTTAAGACTTTTCCAAAAGCCCCATGCTGGCATGGTACAAGCAACTTTTACCTTAAAGGAGGAATCACAACCCAACCCAACCCATCCCACCCCCTAGAAAAAAAAAGAAAACCACCTCTATGTTTGAGGCTTGTTCAGTGTTGGGTGTCAAGATCGAACAGTCCTTTATTCTACCTTTAAATCTCCTAGGTGTGTTAACTGAAATGTATTTTGGGTATCTCAAATGGTGAATATGCTCATGGACATTTCAGTGTGCTTTTATGATTACAATCAAGTGAATTATATTGCAATAGAACTGAAAACATTAATCTTGCCCACTTTCCTTACAAACTCAGGAAGAGGAAAGGACTCTGATGTCACACATCTGGGTTGTTGCAAGATTTCACAATGAA
>NW_010529484.1:0-3238 GCF_000687285.1 Phaethon lepturus | reverse complement strand
CTTTCCATATAATTTTGTACTGTTGTTTCAACAGTGTCTTTTTAATACTCTGGATTAATTCTAGTTTGCAACACATGGTAAAACCTGTGTGTGTTTTCATATTCAGAATCTGCTCCACACTGGATGACTTAGCTCTGTCAGCAAGAAAATTCCCCTCACTGATGTATGCTGCATCCTCAGCTGAAGGTGACGCTTGCATAGGTGTGTTCTGCAATCAGTTTTGCTCATGACAAACAGAGGACTACAGGAGGCTATATGTGCCTATGCTATGTATGTACCAAATACAAAACAGGGTTATGTTCAAACTTACGGGGCTCCACTCTTGCCATTGTCTAGTGATCAACATACGTTCAGCATGATGTGATGTCTCTTTCATCTTTGTTCTGTCCAATTTGATTCATTTGGTCTTTTCATCCTCCTCACAACTGCAGGTAGGACAAAATAGAACAGAGCTGTAACATCCGTGTCTGCTAGAGTAGCAGTTGTCAACTTTACGCTCAACACGGCTGACTCTATCCCCCCCAGTGGCCCTTGTATGAACCAAAAACGACAAATACCAACACCAACAGCACGTGAAGCCCATTTATAAGACCGTATGGTCAATACCTGATTAAGTTAAATAAAAAAAAAAAATGCTGGTACAGGTGGCCAGGTAGTTGTGAATATCCAGTTAATGTCACAACACCCATTACAGTACAAAAGGAAAGACTGGCATCTGTTTGTCCAATGCTATAGCATTTTTTCCTATTTTGGTTAAACTGAATGAGATACAGGTAACTGCACTTGATGTTGGAATAATAATGGATGAAGTTTATAAAAGAAAATAGTCTTGTGTACTTCAAGAGGTTAAAAACAAAACATGTAAATACATTGCAAATTATGCTGTACCACTTCTTTTATATGAAGTTAAATGTAATCTTTTAAGGTTCAAAATGAAGCACTCTGAAGTTGTTTTTTAAGAGAAAAATACTGAGGCTGAGGGAACTGGGGTTGTTTAGTCTGGAGAAGAGGAGGCTCAGGGGAGACCTTATCGCTCTCTACAACTACCTGAAAGGGGGTTGTGGCGACGAGGGTGTTGGTCTCTTCTCCCAAGTAACTAGTGATAGGACGAGAGGAAATGGCCTCAAGTTGCACCAGGGGAGGTTTAGATTGGATATTAGGAAAAATGTCTTCACTGAGAGGGTGGTCAGGCATTGGAACAGGCTGCCCAGGGAGGTGGTGGAGTCGCCATCTCTGGAAGTGTTCAAAAAATGTGTGGATGTGGCGCTTCAGGACATGGTTTAGGGAACATGGTGGCGCTGGATTAATGGTTGGACTTGATGATCTTGAAGGTCGCTTCCAACCTAGTGATTCTGTGATTTTAAAATGTTCATAGCCATTGGAAGAGGTCAGAGATGGGGAAAATGATGCCAACATTTTAATCTGATCTCTATCAAAAGAGATTGGCTTCCATTCAAGAAAGTATTCTAGTCTCAAAAAATATTAAGTATGTTCAATTATGCATATGGAAGTTTGGTGCTGGATCTTAATTAGAAGAATGCTCTTATTCTTAAAACTGAAGCAGTTGGCCCAGGCAATTTAATTTCTCTCTGTTCAATATGTTTGTTTTTGAGGTGTTAGAATTCTTACTTACATAGATCTAAATACGCCATTTTAATTCCTTTTTACTAAATTAACAGTCAGTGTCCAGGCTATCAATCTAGGTGTAAAACCTGTGTGTCTGCTTGTTTTCATTCCCAAAGTCATTCTTCCAACCATGTTGTTGGATTCTCTCTTTTTTTTTTTTTTTTGGTCAAAGTGAAAGCCTCATCTAATTTACTGGAGCAGTTGCTTATATATGGAATGACACCATGCAGCACTATGTACATAACTGTGTATGTATGTGTGTGTTGGCAAGAATATAAATTACCTCTTAAGATTTTTCTTAAAAAGCTTTACGATCTCTACCATATGACCCTGTAGATACTAAACACAAAATGGCATCATTATGGCAATATATAAGGGCACTAGAAAGTAGTCAAAGGGAGTGTCATGCACAGTTAGCCCTGTTTTTTTTAATTTATTTTATTTTTCCCTAGATGTCTGCCTATAGACTGGCAGAAACCCAACTGATCCAAAACAATACACACACTTTTATGATGATCCATTCACTGTCGCAATGTAACTGAAATTCTGGACATTTTTTCATTCCTTCCAACTGATACAAATATAAAATTTTTCTCATACTGTGGTGGGAACATAGAAGCTTTTCATACTTAACTTCTACTACTGATATATCTGTTAATGTGTCTGGAAGAATACTACGAGAAAGAACTTGTTACACTCCAGTGGTCTAATTATTAATATTTGCAACACAATTTAAAAATGTTTGTCTATAAATGTAGCACTTTTTGCTCTTCCCTTTGCTTGCCTCACATGCCTTTGTACTTATTTTTAACTGCATAATCAGATGTAAACAAATCCCTTTTCCAACTACAACAGTCACTACTTCGACTTAGAAAGCAACACTGTGTATGCGAAATCTCAACCAAAATTAATCAGCTTTCTAGAAAAAGTTCAATGTTGGATATTGCAGTGTTATGAAAAAGAAGAGTACTGGTGCAATGTTAGCAACCTGCTAAAGTGTGACTTCTTTCTGCGTGTTCAAACTAGATACCAGCAGGTACATATTCCGGCATGTACGTGAGAGGTCCCAGTTCTTAAAAAAAAAAACAAAAACAAAAACAACAAAACCCAAAAAACTCGATTCTTTTGGGACAGGGTGAAGCCCCTCTGCCTTTGTCGGGCTTCACAATCAACGCCCTCTCTCAAATTCGAGTCCCGGCGTTGCCTACTCACCTCGCTCCTCTCACACCTGCCTTTACGTAACACCGCTGCAACAACCCGAGTGAGAAGCCAACGCGCTGACGAAGGCCGATGGTCGGAACGGCGCCGGACCCCCGAGGCCGTGACTGGGCGATGAACAGCCGTTTGCTCTGGAAACTGAAGCCAACCTACGGCTGAGGAACGCACTCTTACGCCTCTTCGCAGGGCGCGCCGCTTTGCGTTGGCCCATGGCGGCACACGAGGAGGCCGCCAGCGCTGCGTCCTGTGCCAGAGCGTGTCACTGGGACCGGGCCTGGGCAGCGGCGGCGCCGGAAACCCCCAGGCCTCTTTGTTTCCCGTCACGACATCCACGCGACGCGCTCTAACTAACCCGCGCGCAGCGGCCGCGCGCTCCTCGACGGCGCGAAGCCCC
>NW_010529483.1:11914-39047 GCF_000687285.1 Phaethon lepturus | reverse complement strand
TGCACTTGGCCTTGTTAAACCTCATACAGTGTATTGTAACTGGAATGTCTGATGGGCAACGTGATTCACCGTTTTCTCTTCCTACACATGCATAGTGGATGCTGTCTGATGTGTGGCTTAATCCTTCCCTTTCTCACATGCTGTTCTTGACCATGGGTTCCCTCCTTTTTAATTTTGTTGGTTTTGGTAAGCATCGTCCAGGTTGATCCAACTGAAAATGAATCTTGGGGGGCGTGGGAAAAGAAATCTGCTAAATCAGCAGGTAGGATTCTCTTGACTCAGGTTACAGTCAAGTTGGTTTAAACCAGTAGCGGTACTGCAAGATGATAGTTGAAAAGAAAAGATGGTGACATTTATATATGACATGTAATCTATTTATTCGGTATTGACGAGATCTTTAAGATAATGAGATTGTATGTGCATATTTTGCTGACCTGATCTGTATTAAGTGCTAAATTTAGAAGTGCTAAATTTTAACTATTCTTTTTCTTTCAAGTGTCAAGTAAGTATTTTAGTATTTTTCTTTCCCACTCTTTTCTTGTTGCTCCTTGCATTACTTTGACATAAAAATAAAGGTACTAGATAAGCAGGGAAAGTGGAAAATTGCTATAATTATTGAACAATTCATGTAAATCCTACAGGTGGATAGAATTAGATACAATATTAAGGACCATTTTTATGATAATTTTATGTCTTCCCTTAACAGTGGAAATGGTGGCTCATCTACATCCATGAAAGATCCACTTGGAATCCTAGAAGGAATCATTTCTGCAGTGCATGCAAGTGTTGAGAAAGGGTAAGAACTTACTGTATGGATTCTTTTGGTTAAGACTTTGAAAGTTGAAGGTACAACACTGAATATGGATGATTTTTCTTCATGGGTATATATAATGGGTTTGCACTTAATTTTCTAAGACTTTAATCTGGAACAGGCTATCATTTATCTGGTTTGAAATCGGAGCCCTGACAGAAGCCTTTACTTGATGGTTTGGAGGAAAGCAAGTCACTGAACCTAGAATTTAGATAACTATGTATTATGGTGATTTGAGAAAATGTTTCTTCTGCTGTCACTACTGCAGATTGTATATCTACCAGGAGTACTTCACTGCTTTTGTTTCAATTTAGTATATAATAATGACTCACTTTCAGATAACTGAATTTAGGTATCTAAATTTGTCAATATTTATAGCGTATAGTGCAGAAACAATTTCACAAATGCTGTATAATGCTTCACCACATTTTTTTCCTCCTCTTTTGGGGTTGCCCTTATTTCAGGTCACATAATGGTCTGTATGTCTCACTGACGTTTTCCATTGCATTTCTAGTAAAGACAAGAAAGGAAAAAAAAAATAAAAATCAGTTTTTTTTCCAGACCTACGGAGTAAGAGCTCATGCAGGATAATGATAATAAAACCCCATACACTTTGGTATCCAACAAAAACAATTACACTATTGTACAGAGGTTTCTCCACAAACATTAAGTTAGTCAAATATTGGCTACTGAAGTATACTGAATTGATGGTAAAACCTACAGTAAATATCACTTTCAATATTGTAAGGTAGAATGGGAGAATCGGTACTATTTTATTATGAGATGCACTTTCTGGACTCTTATTTGTATACTTCATCAGCATTTAACTGCTGAAACAAGCTGGAGTAAAAGTCATTGTAATTACAGGAGATTGTTTACATTCATTTAAATACTTGTTCTTATTTATCTCCTTAAACCTCAGCTATTCAATTTAAAAAATATAAATCTTATGCTCAGGAAAACATCTATAAACATCTATAAACGTCAGGTGTGAGCCCTAGAAAATTCTTGAAATATTCCAGTAGGTCCTTATAATTCCCAAACTTGTAATTAACAGTTTGAATGCCACCTGTTTGGCAGGGGCATGTCTAATTTATCTGAAGTTCTTAGCTAACAGCATCATTCAGGCAGTATAAAGCCTAAGTAAAATTGAAATCCTTGTAATATGAAAACCTAAGCTGTCAATGTTTATTATTTCAGAGCTGCAAGACAGGTTAAATTGGTGTTTTCTGTCTGATACTACTTTCCCGTCTGTCTTGTTAAGACAAATAAGGGAACATTAGTTATAAATCACACTCCACCTGGAACCACTTCATTGATTTTCCCCCCCCTTCCCCCCCCAAGGAAGAAAAAAAAGCTTTAGTTTGAAGTACTACTAAAAGATACCATTTACTGATTTGTTACATGCTAGTTGATAGCCTCTAAGGGACATAACAGATTATTCTATCTGCAACCGCTAGTTTGTTGGTTGAGTTCATGGTAATCTGTGGGCTGTAAATGCTTTCACACAGTTAGACTATATTCAATATAATACACTTCTGAATCAAATTATTTAATTAAGAAGTTCTTCTAATTATCTAAGTCAGGAAAACCACAAAACTTTTTTTTGGGGATTATGGGCATTCTGCAATCATTATTATACTAGAACATACAATAATCAAGCTGGCTAGAGGTGGTAAAGAAATGGCTAGAGCTACAGTCAGGAGACATTAATTTGTGTACATGGACCGTAAAGAAAAGACTTCTAAGGAGAGAAAGAGAGTATAGGGCAATATGAATAAGCATCATATAAAAATGTCATACTTAAAATGAAAGCAGTCAAGCTGGTTTTCTATAAAGTCAGATGGCATGGAAGTACAGGCATCAGTCAGGACCAAACACTGTAAAAAGGCTTGGATTTTCAGGTGCTGAAATCCAGCACCGTTACGATACAATTGGCAGTCAAAGGGGTATGTGGGAGAATATGTAATTATAGATGGATTTCTATGGTATTACATGGTTCTTACACCACTTAGCTTTAAGCACCCAATTTGCGAGGGCTAGTTTCTCTGCAGTCTCATACAGGTGAGCTCTTCCATTTTCTTTGTTAAGTGTTTGTTATGTATTGAATATACTTCTTCACAACTTTGACAATATATGTAGTACTTCGACTAGGATAACCAAAGGCTGTTTAACACAGAATTGTTTGATTACAGGGAAGAAGTAGTTTCTTCAGATGACCTTCTGGAGTGGTTGAGACCTTTCTGTGGTGATGACTCTTTAGCAGTGAAGCCTCGCATCAGAGTATTGCAAATTCTGGAGCAAGCCTTCCGTCTTAGTGATGAGGATAGCAAGCTACTTGTGTATTTCAGGACACAAGCTGTTCTCAGAGCTTGCTGGCCTGAAACAAAGGTATTAATATTGATTCCTATAAATGGTATCATAAGACTGTTTTTATGCAAGGATTATATGATGAAATGCTGGTTTTCAATATATGGTTGTGATGCATTCTGTTGGTATGGGAGCTAATCCTACCTTCTTCTTAAGTCAGGTTTCTAATACATTATGAGTCTTTGAAAAACAAAGTTATGTATAGTTAATGGACTCCTTAGCTTTTGTTTGGGATCAGGAGTACATAATACTGAACTTGATTAAATACTAATATTTACCTCCATGGCAAGCATTGACTTTGAAGTTTTGTATAGTCTTTCTTTTCTGACCATTTTTTCTGTCAACTTTATCTTCCTTCTTAATCTTCTACTTGGTGTGACATTACAGTCAGAATTAGAATGAGAATTACTGGCCACTGTCTCTTTTTTTTTCCAGGGTCTTTAAGTAGTATTCCATGAATGTGTAGTAGGAACATTAAGGACATTCTCAAATGGAAAGACTTAATTGATAGGGAATGCATTCAGTCATAGTTAGTCTGCTGTTGTCTTTCTTAAGAGTCTGCATCTAACAACTGAAAGACAGTAGTTGCTTAAAAACAGCTCATACCTTTAACTGCCCAAGTGATAATTTTAAATCTTTTTCAGTGTAACATCAGGAAGAAAATAAGGTAAAGTCATTGCTGAAAGAAGTTAGTCTTCGTTATTTATTTGTTTTTCAGTAAGAGAGAGTGCTTCTAGTTCAAGTTTTCAAGTCTAAAACAGAATAACTTTCCTTTTGAATTAAAGGGTTACAAAATGCATAACTTTCATTTTTTTAATGTAAAAGTTGATCTAAGACTAGTAAGGATCATCTAGTTTCACTCAGGAGTGAAAACACTTGGGTTTATCAAGTAGAATATTAAAAATACCATATATACAAAAAGGCTCTTGTTGGTTATTCATTAATATTTTAACTGCTTTATTTCCTGACTCATTTTGGTGAAGTGCTTAGTATCAACGCACATATTTTCAGAGGTTCTACATTTCTAGGTACAATGAAAATACAATAATGCTTAACAGGAAGAAATAGTTCTTGTCTTTGAAGCTTGTGCCGTTTTGAAATCGCATGAATATCATTTAGAAACATAGAATAGTTTGGGTTGGAAGGAACCCTTAAAGGTCATCTAGCCCAACCCCCCTGCAATGAGCAGGGACATCTTTATCATTTGCTGCATGTAGAATTATTCAGAAGCAGAGTTACTTTTTGTCCATTTTCTAAATGCTTCCACCGCATGCCAAGACCTCATTGAACTAAAATAGAATATTCCTAGTAGTTCCTCAAAAAAATATATAGAAAAAACCATTTTATATTCATATAAAACAAAAACAATATCTCAGTTTTGACTCACTGTGCTAAGATCATCCAAGGGTATAATTCTAATAAAAATCTTAAAAGAAAAAGGAAATGCTTATCTCTAGCTTTCTTTAGAAATTACTTTCCTCTTGCACTCACAGTAATGCCAGCACTTAAATCCTCAACTGCTCTTCAGGTGTCTGTCTATGATTAGATTCTTCTGCTTCTCTTCAGTCCTTTGTCAATATTTGTGTTGCCTATCACCTGCTTTCCAATCCAAAAGCATTGCAATTCTAAAAAATTCAACTAGAGTATGCTTTAAGAAAAATGTTACAGGTAGATAATAGCTTTCAGCCATGTCTGTAGAAGACAAAAAAAGAACCTGTATTTGACGGAAACCTTGTGAGGCTCATTACACTTGCTTGAGAAATATATAAGATCACTTATTTTCTCCCATAATCTGGTAAATCAAAATGTATATAACTTTACAACATGAAACTCGCATCCAATTGCTTTTGTCTTATGATGTTTTAGGAATTAATTGCATATGCTGCTGGCTCACGTCCCACCAGGACCCCCAAGGCCCTCCCAGCAGAGCTGCTCCCCAGCCTGGCTGTCCCCAGCCGTGCTGTCCCAGGTGCAGCGGAGCTGTTAAACCTCGTGTGATTTTTGTTGGCCCAATCTTCCAGTCTGCTTAGGTGTCTCCATGTAAGCAGTTAATAATTTCTGTTTCCTGAAGTGGTGGATTTTTAGAATACTCCTAGTTTCAAGCAGGAAAACATACCTGTTTTTTGTGAGGGAAGAAGTTTGTACTGACTGTAAGCAGCAGGCTATTTGCTCGTAACACAGAGCTGCTGGTCGCCTCAGTGCTCTACTGTTTTGCTAATGAGTAAGCAAAAAGTGCAAGAATCCACGTAGTAAAAAGCTTAAGTACTGTGCTAGATAAGGTTAAACCTTTCAGAGCTAATTGTATAACAATGTGTATACAATACTGTAATTTAAAATTTTCAGGATATAGTATTTATTATTTAGCGAAGCTCAGAAGTAGTTTTCAGGTTTAGCAATAGTGAAAGCTGTGCTTATATGTACATAGATAAAAGTCATTGCTACACAGCGCAGTCATAAGAGTCCTGTTGGAATATATTTACAAATTATTCCAATTTTCATGTGTAGTTCAAGCTAAATGTGATAGATTAGGACCTTTGTTTTCAGTTAATATTTTGTGCTAGGTAACTAATGTGTGATTTAGACAGAGGAACCATATTGGTTTGTCCGTTAGGTACCAGTCATTGAAATTCAGAGTTCTTCACAAATGTCCAAGAAAACATATGAGCAATCCACTACTTAGATTATTTTTTCTTTTTTTTTTTTTTTCATTTTTAGTCAGCTGATGTCAAATGCTAGTCTACAAGTTGATATCAAGTGATAACCTTATTTGATGATCAAGTTTGCTTATCTTGAGAATTAACAAACGGGTAAAATAGCATAATAAAATATCATATTGAAAACTGTGTACATTTCACAATCCTGCATGGTATGGTAGTGAAACAAGAACACTGCAGAATTCAGTAGTTACATGACTGCTGAGAAGCAAAGAGAGAGATCTATATATGAGCTTTTGGCAAAGTGTTAATTAAGCAAGTTTCTTGTGCAAGTTAATGCTTCAGGTGCAAAGACCTTCAAAAGCAACCCCATTCTACAGAAGGGGATGCTGAAGCACAATTTAAAAGTTTGATCGGGAAGAAGTAGACATGAGGAATTACACCTTTCAAACATGTGCTGAGAATGCTGTGTCAGTCTGTCTGCCTTGTTTGTGGGTATCAATTTCTCTGGCATCATTACACCTTTATTAATTTGATCATCTTTTCTCATCCAGCAAAGTAGTAAAAAAAAAATTCACATTTAAAAAAAAAAAAGGGAGAGAGGGGGTGTGGATTGCTATTTTTAGATTGTAGAGGAATGTGTTCAAAGGTTTTTGGGTTTGGGGTTTTTTTTAATGAACTTTAAACTGTGACTATTTCAAAAATGTATTCATTATCATACTTCCAGGGTGTTTTAACCTTAGTTGCTTGACATTCCTTACATTGCCCCATCCCTGGAAACATTCCAGGTCAGGTTGGACAAAGCTCTGAGCAACCTGATCTAGTTAAAGACGTCCCTGCTCACTGCAGGGGGATTGGACTAGATGGCCTTTAAAGGAACTTTCCAACACAAACTGTTCTGTGATTCAGTGCTTTTAGGGGATCCCTCTTTTCCTTTACCATTCCTTGGTACAAAAAGGGACAGCAGATACTGTAAAGGATGAATGTGGATTTCTATTGAGTAAAGATAAGTTTAATGATATTGCAGTGTTCAATTACCAGAAAATGTGTGACAGCCACCCTCAGTGTGTCTACTAATCCTCTTAGTCAGACTTTGCATACATCAAGAAGGGACTTAATATTTAATTATGCTCTAGGTGCTGTAAGTAGTGGTCCCACAAATCAATGTGCTGCTGGGAAACAGACCAGCTCTTTCAAAATTAAAAATGTACTTTATGGAAGCAGCTACCTATCAAACAGTCAGAAACACAGCAATTTCCAGTTCTCTAATGATTAGTTAACAAAATTAAAAATTCAGGGGTCCTCATTTTTCAAAGGCTTGAGAGTCTTTTCTTCACATTCCAGTAGCATCCCACGCTTACTGGAGGGAGGAGGCATGCATTGTTTTAATCCCCTTGATGAATTTTATCTGAGCTCTTCAGGTTCTGTAATTTTCTAGTTAATTGGTGTGTGAAAAATATGGGTCAAAATACTGACTTCTTCATATATAAAAAAATTTGGGGGGGAGGGAGAAAAACATGGTTTAGAATGCTCATATCAGATTTTAGCTTTATCTGTCTAAGATGGGAAATCCATTTATTTTCATCATATAATATATAAAAATATAGTCTGTAATGACCCCCAGCACTGTCGTAACATATGTAAGGTATCAACTAAAAAGGTTGTGTGTGTGTACATAGTCGTTCAGTTCAGTGACCGGTTACAAGGTATAAGCTGTAGTAAAAAGAGTTTGGGTTTTGCCCCAGGAGGTTACAACGGCACTACCCAAGCTTCTGTAGGTAAACCAAGGGTTAGTTTAAGATAAGAGGTTAATAATTGTGAAGCTTCTAAAAGACACACCTTGTCTTAAAAGAATTGTTTAATTATTATGCAAATGCAATATGTAATTACTATTTGCATGCCACTTAAATGCAAATAGCTTTGTCATTGAGAGAAGGTAATCTCATTTAGCCTTTCCCCTCTTATTGTTAGGGTTTTTTCATGATCTTGGTGCACACAGAGCTGCTGAGGGCTAAGCATTTTTCAAAATTGGAAGGGATATCTAATATGAATTCAAGATTCTAATTGTAGGCACCTTTCTTATTTTATCTGTAGTTTGTTCCCCGTCCCCCGTCCCCCCCCGCAAAGTTTAGCTTTGAAAAATTGCCAGGTTTATTTGGATTTGTGGTGTGTACCATCCCACACACATGTGCCCTTCCTTCATATAGGCAATTTATGTATGCCATATGCAAGTTTTATGTGTCACAGCAACCTTAGTAATGTCTATATTAACATAATGATTTTCTGAGAACTTGGGTATGGCTATCAAGCCTCCATTGCTCTTTTGTTCTTCTTCCTCCACTATATGAAAAATGTATATTGGTTCACATGATGTTTCTTCATATGACTTCATAAAGAAAGGTCAATGTCCAGTGATTTTCAACTTTATCCCATTGCTTCTACTTGTGTCAGAGATTTAAACATAAGGATTTGGAAAACACAGTGAGATTTAAGAATTCCCAGGTCATTTTCTTGAAGTCATTTATCAGGTAACAATGAGCTGTATCTAGCTTGATCTGGTAAAATACAAGTGAAGGAGGTGTATCTGTTTAATCTTCAACCATCTTTTATTGGTGGAAAATGCTGAACTAAAAGAAAGATTTATGGTCTTATCAACTTTGAGTAAATTTGCTACGATGTTGTTTATAATTCTAGAGACATTGTTTCTCTACTGGTAATGCGTAAAAATTAAGTTTAAGAAATTTAATTTAGGTTTTAATTAATATTTTAAAACACTAATTTCCATTCCTTGAAGATGCAATTTATAAATATGAGAACATGTGAAATGTATTTTTTCTGGGAACATAAATTGTAGTGTGTATGGTTAATTAAATACTTCAAGATGCAAATGAAATATTTTCCATTAATTACACAAGTAAAGTGGAGAGAAAAACAGTATAGCTTGAGTGAACATGACAGTTTCGAATGTGAGCCCTAGGTACTACGGTGTTCTGTGGCTAGCAGCAGGTGCTTCAGAGGAAGAGTGCTCTGGAGTGGATTCATGGGGGATAATTCACTTGCAGTAATAGGTCTTTTGTAATGAAAGATATAAGTGGAGAATGGTTTAAACATTGCATATTCTGCTTTTATTTCAGTTTCAGAAAAATGAAGAGCTCATTAGTGATGTATTCAGAGTTCCATTATTATGCTGCAAAGAAATTCATGGGTGAACTGTGATTCAACCTTGGGTGTCTCTTGCTAAATTCTTGGCATTGGTACTCCATACAGCATTGAGTGCAGAACGTGCTGAAACTTTGTAGAAAGACTTTTTTTTTTTTAACCCCTTTATGCAACTTGCTATGTGTTGTTGGTCTATGTTTTATAGGATAGTAAAATCTAGAAAACCAAAGTCCAAGCTCTATGTACTTCATCACCTTTTTTCCTTATTCTGTTGTTTACTCTGTCGAAGTAAACAATCCCAGTCCTGTTACCTCATCCACAGTGTTTCCTGTCTCTGTAACTATTCTCTCCTCTATCTCAGAGCCCACTGTGATATCCAGTATACCTCCTGAAAGGAGATACTTTGAGAAGTGAATGTGATGTCCTTGTGGAAATTAACAGTGCATCCTTATGCACCCCAACACTTCGATTGCTCTCTTGACTTCAGCTGTACATTAAGCAGAGGTCTCTGAATTTCATTCAGTGAAGTTCAGGTTCCTGCTTTGACTTGATGAGGCTAATTTTGCATATTTTAAAATGTATTTGCTTTACCATTGTTACATTTTATTTGCCATCATATGTTCATTTGCTTACCCTAGACTGTGGTTTCGGGTTTTTTTTGTCAATTGGAGGTTTCTTTCTACAGTGTCCTTGACAAACATATGATAGCTCATTTGTGTGCATTATTATCTGTTCAATGCTTGTGGTCCTCCAAAAACATAAGTTAATTTATATAAGCAAAGAAGCAGTCGTAAAGTCATGAGAAATTCTACTTTTTACCTTTACTATTTGATCATAAACTGTTTTTTTTTTTTGTTCGTGTGTTTTGTGTTTGTTCCTTTTAGCAGATCAAGTTCTTCAGTGGTTTCTAGACAGAAATGTTAAAAGCCTTTTCAAAATATAAGTAAATTGTGAAACTGTTTTTCTTTAGGCATTATTTTGTTAATATCTGAAATGAGTATTTCATATTAATGACTGTGATATTTCAGTTGATGCCATGCTTTTTTTTCAAACAGTCTTATCTTATTCCATCAACCATCTTGCTAGCTGACAGTTTTTAATTAGAGGTCTGTAAACACTATATCAGCTGAGGAGCTCTTCTCAGGTATTCTTAAAATAGTTCTTACTTCATAGTAATTTCTGGTAGTTCATGTTTGTTGAGAGCTGATGTTAATTTAACAGCTTAAAGTTAAAAGTAATATTTAAGGATTAAAGTCTTGTCAAATAGGCTATGTCTTCCAAAACTCTCTTCCATTCTGAATGTGGAGTATCTATATTAAACATAGACTGTGAAATATGAAACAATGATTTGTAACTGGTGTGTACAAGTAGAATGACATGTGTGTTTTTAAGTCCTTCATGTTGCACAGATGTGAGTTTTAGCCATTATTTACATAGATCCAAATTTTTACCTATTAACTGACATGTAGTCAATATACTTTTTAAATTACATGTACGTTAATCCTTTCTCTTTCAGTCCTAGCGAGCTAGATATATAAATCTTTCAAATGCATATTTTTCTTTACTTGCCCTTATCTCTCTGTCAATATCTATGTACAGTCTTCAGAGGTTTTCTCTGTGCTGAAATGTATTTGCAGATTAGGACACAGTCTCCTGCAGAATATAAATGAATGGATTTTATTTTCTGCACGAGTTATGCTTTTGTATGCATTAGGCAACACATTTGTGTTCACTGAATCTATATGCATTTCTTAGTGAGCTGCACGTCAAGCAGATAAGGAATTAAACGATATATAAATCATAAGAAAAAAGTTCAAGGGTATTTCTACAAGACGGGCATCTCAACATGTGGCTGAGTCCTTGTTTAATTCATCACCAGCAGGCTTGTGGTTGATTTGGTTTTAAACTTGAGTCCCATAACTTGCTTATCCTGTTCGATGGCTTCAGTTTGAGCAGGCTTTGACCTGTGAGATTAGGCGCATCCCTTTAGTATCTGTGTGCAGCAGGCTTTCATATGTGGTCAGCACTCATATTCATAATAATATTTAATATGTGAAGCCCAGCATTGGGGGAAAGTGCAAGAAAGCATGACCCTAGAGTTCTGCCTCCTTTGGGGTAGAAGATACAGGTTGTGAACACTGAGTTTGTCATGCAAAACTCTGGACTTCAGTTTTAATTTTGTATTGATTGTTCTAAGATTGCTGTTTTGATCGCAAACACTTCTTTCTGGTTTATCATCCAGTGGCTGTTTTTCCAAAGTCTAGGTTATAGCAGCCCACATTCTCTTTGTGAGACTTGGAATATGCCCCACCAAGACCTCCTATCTCCTTGTTGATCTTAAACTGAAATGGAAGAGAGATGTGAGGTAGCCTTTGCATCACTGTCTCTAGCTATATTCCCCCTAGTAATGGATATCAACAGTACTTTGAATGTGGTGAGGTTTTTTTATTTTTTTGTTGGTTTTGGTTTGTTGCTTTTTTTAAGTGGCTATTCCTTAAGCTGTTGATTTTTATTAACTGGGATAACTCTATAAGCACAGCTTCAAAAATGCTTCTTTCAACCAAGGGATTGAATCTGTGGCATTATTGGTCGAGGCTCCGAACTAGATCATGATTTTCCTACAGTGTTTTTTCAGAAAATAGAACTACATTCCATCATTGTACGGGGGCATTGTGAGCTCAATAGAACAGTTTTTAGAGAGTTACCATCTCTCAGTTGTGACTTACTACCATGTAATACGTTTCCATTTACCAAGATCCAAAATGGATTGAAAGTAGGATTGTCCACATATGAGCTTGGGTAGATGGAGAAAGTAAGATGAAAACATCTCATTTAAAACTGACAGGTTCCTCTGCCATGAGGGGAATATATTTAGAATACGTTGCTGAGAAGATAGAACTCATCTGTGCTAAAGGAAAGATGGACTTCTCAAATGACACATACTGGCATACAAAATTTTTTTTATGGAACTTAGTGCACTGGAAATCTTTGAACTTGACAGATTTACAATTTAGTTGTATGTGTGTGCTCTTTAAATTGCACTTTTCTTATCCAACAGTGCTGTGAATAAACTAACACTTTTATAATCTAAACCACAACTTTCTGGGGGTTTTCTCAAAAGTAAAAGTTTTTATCAGTTTTCCAAAAAAGACTTTACAAAAATAGGAAGTAAATGCAGTACTGAGACTGAATGCTCCATAAGGAAGCAGATCATGTCAGTGCCTCGTAATAGTCATTTGGCAGTATTTCTTTTTCTAGGAAACCTTTGGATTTAATTCTAAAACACTGTGAATATTTAAAGCATATAAAAGCTAGTGCTGTATAAATGTGTTCTTAATTGCCTTTAACTCCATGGTGCTAGGACATAGAGAGAAAGCTACTATACCACATTATTGTTTAAATTTCAAAATTTCAATGAATACTGCAGAAAGAATTTTAAAGGAGATATTAAGTTCAGGGTGAAGTCTGTAAAATATATCTTTGAGAAGCAACTTTCGCTTGACCTCATTGACTCCTAGTCAGCTACCTTGTGAGAGTGCGCGTTTCACATATTAGAAACGATAAGCTTACTTGAGTCACTGTGTTTCCTCCATTTCGCTTGGAAACTGCCTATAACAAAATATTGTGGACCCCATGTGTTTTCATAATGTACATTTTAACTAGTGTGTGAGTATGAGAAATGTCAATGCTGGTTCAGATCAAGGTCCAATTCAGCCCAGTATTCTGTCTCCAATGGTTGCCAAAAAAACAGACATGGAAGGAAGAGTAGGAAAAGTAAAGTATGAAGCTTATTCTGATATTGTCCTCATCTGTGGGGGGTCGGAGGGGGTTAATTAGGAATAAGAACTGGAAACAACTCTGTGTAGAGAAGCTGTAAATTTAGGTGCTATTGTGGCAAGATTAAGTAAGGGGAATCTTGATAAAATCAAATAAGGATGATAGGAGCGAATAATTTACCGGAAAGATATTAGACTTGTAAACAAGTTTAAGGTGTAAACACCTTAAACTTGTTTACTTAAATCAAAAGACTGTGTATTAGGAAGCATTCTAGCTCAAACAGAAGTTACAATTTTAGTGCAAAATTATTGGATAAAATTGCACACAGGTATATGTAGATTATCAGAATAGATAGGGCTTCCTCCAGCCCTAAAATCTCTTAAACTTTGGAGAATGAAACTATAAATACAGTGAGGAGAAAGAGTAGTAGTTCCCAATTTCCTTCTTCTCGGGTTCTCTGACTTCCAGATTAAATCAAAACAGATTAGCTCACTAGTTTTTAACCTCTTCTGTCTGGCTGTGTGTGAGCTCTCCTCCTAACCTGCCTTTAACCAGGTATCTCAAACTGTCCATGCCCAAGCTTGCAGCTCTGCTGTCATGGTTACTCTTGGCTTCCTTTCTCCGTGTGTGCTCTTGCCCATACACTGGGTAGATGCGTGGCCGAATAACATGGTGGTTTGTTCTTCCAAGCCTGTTACTACTCTCTCCAGCCTGACCCTGTTGTGTCTTTGAGGATTTCCCTCTCAATCACAGCTTAAATGTTTTCTTTTTTAAAGAAACCCTGGTTTAGAAATAATGGGATGCTGGTAGCACGTTGAGGAGTTCAGCACTTGTGGTTTTGCCTTTAAAAGGGGTTTACTGTTGCTCCGTGTTGTGGTTTAACCCGGCAGGTCGCTAAAACAACCACACAGCCGTTCGCTCACCATCCCTCCCCGCCAGCAGGGTGGGGGAGAGAATCAGAAAATAAAGGTCGAACTCGTGGGTTGAGATAAAGATGGTTTAATAGGACAGGGAAAATAAAAGGCGAATAATAATAATAATGATAAAAGAAAATACAAAACAAGTGATGCGCAGCGCAGTTGCTCACAACCCCCTGACTGATGCTCAGTTGGTTCCTGAGCCACGGCCCCTCCCCAGCCAACTGCCCCAGCTTTATATACTGAGCATGACAATGTATGGTATGGAATACCCCTTTGGCCAGCCTGGGTCAGCTGTCCTGGCCGTGTCCCCCCCCAGCCCCCCGTGCATCCCCAGCCTGCTCGCTGGCCGGCCAGAGTGTGGGAAGCTGGACAGTCCTTGGCTGCTCAGCAACAACTGAAAACGTCAGCATATTATCAACGTTATTTTCATCCCAAAACCAAAATGCAGCACTATACCAGCTATCAGGAAAAAAATTAACTCTTATCCCAGCTGAAACCAGGACACTCTGGGATGTGAAGATCTTGAAGAGGTTTTGATATGTGCTTGGGGTTTTGCTTTGTTTCACAAGTATATAATGTGTCTAACATCAAGGTTGGTAGGATGTCTAGCATCTTGAAGCAGTTTGAAGAGAATGGAATGAACAGTAGCCTTTGAAAGCTCCTGATCTTACCTTTGCGGGGTCAGTAGATACACAATTTCAAAAACAGCTGTATAGTTCTGCAGCTTGTTTTTACTGGCATTTTTCCACATTTATGTTCATACTGTGAATAATTAACTTTTAAACGTCTATTTAACTTAGTTCGTAACTTTATATGTCCTTTGTAAGAAGCGTTTAACTTTGCAGCCTTGTACTGGAAGTAGGTTTCAGTAACTTATGTTTGTGCAGACTTTTCAGCAGCTGCACAGATAGCAGCAGAATAGGGACAGACGGACCACAGGTTGACCCACAAAATGCGAAGAGGAATTTCTTCAGCAACCAAACCTGTCTGGCCTGTTTGCGTAGGAAGGGCAGTATTGTCTGTGCCAATTTACCTAATTCGATCGTAAACTCCTTAAGGCAAGACTGTTGTATTTTTGTGCCATGAACAACACACCAAGATGGCAATTACAGAAATTCTATCAAATTATTATCAATCCATTCAGTCACTGTTTATAAACTGTGTTAAGTCCTGTCTAATGAGTGGAAGCAAGTTTTAGCATCAGCATTGCCTATCTCAGATCTGAATAACATCTTTCATGTCAGATCTGTCTATTATTTTAAAATGCAGCGTAGATGAATTCTCTGCCACTAGAGCTTGGGCGGGGGGGGGAGATAAATAAAAATGTAGTGCATTTCACAAGGCAGTCCTGACAAATTGAAGATGTATCGTAGCAATAAGGGAGTACTCAAATGCCTGCTTAGTGTTTCTATTTGCAGTGCCGTATTAATTCAAATTTATGCTGCAGTGATGAACGTGAACATATTTTGAGATATTTACATTTACAATCTGGTGGATGTAATAAAATGAATTTTGTAATCACGTAAATCAGTAGGTCTTTGGTTGCAGCTCTTGGAAACCACAAATGCCTTTAGTATGGGGTGCTGGTTTGAAGCACGGATGTAGCTTTTCTCAATAAACAAGCAATTACAATGAAGGTAAATATTTTTTCTGATTTCTGCGTCTTGATTCTTTGGTTGCAGTCACCCTTGTCAGTTATTTCCTTACAACATTAGCAGTGAACAAAATCTGTTGATGAAAACCATGGCTCTGCCATGCTCACAGGGAGTAAAAATGTAATTTCCAGAACAGATTTCACTAAGGTGAGGGAGGTGGAGGTCTGTCTGCGTTAGTTTCCATGCTCACCATTGTCGTACGTAAATAGGCAGCATTTTGTATTTTATCTCAGCAGAAGGAGAGGATTGGATTGGCTGAATCTTCTTACTGGCACTTCCATTTTTTAAACAAAACACTCTCTAGGTTATCAGCCAAGCCAGTCAGCACCAGATTCTCAAATTATATAGCTTTAGCAATAAAGCATTTACGACTCTATGAGATGTCTTTGTTCTTTAGAACCAGGAGAACATTATATAGTGGATACCTATGCCTCAGGGACACAATTTAGATACAGCAATATTCCACACTTGCTGTAAATACTGATTTTAAACTAACTTAAATTGCAAGAGTGAGACAACTTACTGAACTAAACAACTGATCCTGCGGACTGCCATGCCAAAGATTTTCTTTATCAGTCACGTATGATGTCCACAGCTTTACACCTTAACATTCTTCAAGTGTATCATCTTGTAGTTTTTATAAAATACTAAGTTTCTAAAAGCTACAGAACAAACTTTTGAGGGAACTTTTCATATTTGGATTCCTTCATGTGTGTCACATGTGATGAGTATCGATAAAACAATAACAAACCTATGGAACAAGATGATGAGACAAAACCTTGTGCATTGGAAGTGGATACAGCTTGTTACGGAGTTTCAACACTTGGGGCATCTAATAGGATCTAATCTGTGAGGGAAGAGAACTGTGTAAGTCTTTGAAAGATTTCATCATCAGGCAGAACCGTTTGGGGTTTTTATTTGAGGAGGGATTGTAAGTGCATTAAGTTTTTATTTCAGCACTGGTATAAATAACATGCCTTCTGAGTTTGCCCAGGATGGCTGAAGTCAGATAAAAGGTATGTTTGTGCTCAGATAATGTACTGTTGAAGAGGTTACAAGTATATCAGCCAACGGCCAGATTCCTCTTATCATTTGTACTTCAGCAGTAAAAGCACCCATATACTTCACCTATTTTTTGTATAAAACCAAATATTTTAAAAAGCTTATAGGAATCTTGTCTGATGTAACTTTCTACTAGCAATGTGATGTCAGACCTGAGATATTTTGTCCAATTGTTTGGTAAATAAGTAGACTCCAGCAATAAATTTTTCAGCAGTGTTTTAATTTTCTTAAGGTTTGCAATAGCTGTTTTGATGGCTAAAATCATGTAATTCACCGAGGTGTATTGTGTGGCCATGCTCAAAGGCACGCAAAATAGTATATCCCAGATAAAAAGAAAGTCTGACTTTGTCTTCTGGCATGCCGTAGCTGCTACCCACTTCTAGCTGCAGTTTTACTCTCATTCAGAAATGTGGTTAATTTTCGGTCTTTGTCAATATTCGAGAAAAGTGGACTGGGTTTTGCCTTTATTAAGCAGTGATAATATGGGATGAGTCAGAACTCCTTTATTGGCCATCCTAACCACTGCTAATTAATAACAGGAGAAACTGGGGGAAAAGATGTAAAAGCAAAGTGTTCTGGAGGAGAACATAAGATTTAGAGGAGTTTGCACTGGTTCAGAGAGCTGGTAGTGTCTGCTGCGGTTTTAGGCAACACTCAGTGCTGTTTGTGTAGCCTGTATTTTGCTTTGTTCATTTCCTATGTATTTTTAAAAGAACATGAGCATATGCAGATGTTTGCATATTCTTGATTTTAACATATGTAGTCCCTCGCTGATAATGAAATTGCGTATTTTAACAGTTTAACATAAGGTTTGCTTTTACTTGGGTTATAAAACCAAATACAAATTATCATGAGTATAATTTCTAAAATTAATTCCCCTAATTGACTTCCCCATTGTGGTAAATATTTGTGCAGCTTTTTATTTTAATGAAAAACATGAAGCCAGCTGTTCTACTGCCAAAGAAAAGGTATGAAACTAGGGAAAATCAAGACAGAATTGAGCAATTCTGTTGTTAAAACTGAAAGTCCTTGCTTTCCTTTTCCTTGCTTTTTTTTTTTTTTTTTTCCTTTCATATTCCTTTGGGATCATCTGAAGTTCAAGCATACTCCTTAGTGCCTTGCTATAGGCCTCATTATTCTGTTTAGTGACAGATTCTTCTTTATAGGCACTTGTGCTATCAGGGCTCTGAGCAGTTCATGGCAAGTTATCTTTGTATAGCCTTTGAGTATTTTAGAGGGATTTTTCTTGGGTTTTGTTTAAAAAAAAAAAAAAAAACCCAAACAAAAAACAGAGGGGGACGTTGAGTTATAGTATCCCATTACTGTGGTTTAAAGACGATCATGCTGGTCCAAATGCAGTGTCTGGTTGCATTGCAACATTGAGAGTCATCTGAATAAATCATTCAGAGTCGCTACAAGGAGAGTGTTCAGTTAAAAGTGGAATTTTTAATATTTTTGCTGTGCTATTGCAACAAAACAACAGGCTTAACTAGCTATGGCAACTGCATTTCCACTAGCTTTCATCTCTTTTAAGATGAAATTTCTACCTTTTAACACAGAACGTGCTCTGTTTCCGCTGTGTGAGGTGGTTGCTTCCTCACCATGCTCTCCCTCAGCCTTGGAAAGAGGAGACAATACAGAGGAAAACCGATGTTCTCTGTGTGTATGTATATATATGTGTAGTAAATATAAGACAAACAAACAAAAAAAAAACCCAACAAAAAAAACCCACCTCATTCCAATGTGCTGCTTCAAGTTACTGCTTTCTTGCAATGCTGCTTTTTTTGTGGTTTGATTGTAACTTCTATTTCTGGAGAATTGTAAGGACAGAATTAGAGACAGGGCAAGGTATCATGTCATTCAAACTATAAAGCAGTGTGGAAACTATTTAAGGCAAGTACCTTGTTTTACTTCATAGCACTGATGTTTCACAGAATCACAGAATCACTACGGTTGGAAAGGACCTTCAAGATCATCATGTCCAACCACTAACCCAACGCCACCGTGTCCCTAAACCATGTCCTGAAGCGCCACATCCACACGTTTCTTGAACACTTCCAGAGATGGCGACTCCACCACCTCCCTGGGCAGCCTGTTCCAATACCTGACCACCCTCTCGGTGAAGAAATTTTTCCTAATATCCAACCTAAACCTCCCCTGGCGCAACTTGAGGCCATTTCCTCTTGTCCTATCACTAGTTACTTGGGAGAAGAGACCAACACCCACCTCACCACAACCCCTTCAGGTAGTTGTATAGAGCGATGAGGTCTCCCCTCAGCCTCCTCTTCTCCAGACTGAACAACCCCAGTTCCCTCAGCTGCTCCCCATAAGACGTGTGCTCCATGGACTCTTCTGTTTTATAGGAATACCAATGCCTTGAAAAGAAGGTTTAAAATGTTCTATTGTTGTCTGTGTTTCTGGTACATGGTGTTGATCTTCTGCTCATTAGGATTTTTCTAGTGATGCTAGTGGGCAAATCGTGCATAAATTTCAATCATCTTGATTGTATAAAGGGATAAACACACAAGTTAAATACAGGTGCTTCTCAGAAGGCACGGTTTTAGACACTGTGCAATCTTATTTAAAACAATGGGATTACTTACCAGCATGTAATGTGAACTGTGGACATAATCTTTGCCAAATCAGCATCTATTTGATGATATTTCAACTCAGGAATACTTCTGAAAAATATTCCTGATACTGTCAACTGTGTGACCGTTATCACACAGAGTCAGGCATTCTCGGTGTTAAAGCATGGGTTTAAATCAGAATCTCAGCTTTTCTTTTTTAAAAAAACATTACTCTAACAACAACATTGTCACAGGAGTGAAATATTGCTTAAAACATGCTTGAAACACAGATGTATGTGTAGTATAGGAATGACTGATACATGCAACAGATATGCAATAAGATACATTGAAGAAGGGAAAATAGCTAGAACTTAAAAGATGGAGGGCTGGGGGGGTTTAAGGCAGGATAACACTAGTCATCTTTTTTTTAAAGTAGTCGTACTTGTCATCTACCCATCAATACTTTGGTATTTTCCATTTGTTGCTCTTTCATTAGCCTTCCATTTGCTCAATCCGTAGTGCTGCGTTACAGATCACCACGTGCACTCTTAATGGCATGCATACTTATACGCTACCTTGTTACTTGTAATCTTACCTGTTTCACAGTAAATGGAAGTGACGTGCATTTAAAATGCCACATAAAAAGTGAATTTTCCATAGTTTTCTTAAAAACTATTAATAACTAACACTGTAGAAAGTTCACTTTATTTTTATTACTCTTAGAGAGAAGCATAGGCAACTTGAAAAAGGCCATTGTAGAAAGAAATATTGCAGAAATGCACGCCATGATTAAGAATAGAAAGGTAATTCTGAGTTACTTTGGTTGTATTAATAAGTGTTTTGTTATGAGCAATCATGTTGCAAGGATCCAGCTGTCCAAACCACAACATCGTAATATTAGATTAATTAACCACATAAAGAAAATGTAAACTCAAGTCTGCTAAGATGCATTATCAGGCAGAGTTATTGGAATTCAGTTCATGTTGAACAGGATGTCTGATCCACTCTCATCTACTGTCTGCTCCTAATGGCTCAGTTTCTGTGACCGCTTTTCTCATCTATTAATATTGTCTGTGCTATTTCTTTCCATTTTTATGGTTATCATTAAAGAGATCTGAACATTATTCTGTGTTTTGAAGTAACATGCTGTTTGTGCAAATATATTAAAATGTACTCAATGGACCATCCAGAATGCTACTTACTTGTTTTAAATATTTAAAGAGCTAGTTGTCTGAAAAAGGAGTTTGGGAACAGATGAAGCAATGTGAGACCTTCTGTCGTCTAGATAGTACAGAATTTGCTAAATTGCTAAATATTTTTGATCCTTAGAGGTTAGTATGTCTTATGTGTCTTTTACCCATTCCTGTTCTTCCCCCTTCTCTTTTCAGCCTTGTGGTTTAAATATTGAAGATGATAATATTTTCTATTAGCAGGTATAGATGGAATTTAGGGATATTACAAATGGGTAACTGATGTCTGCTATGTGACATTTGCAGTACAGACAAGTATTTTAAACGGACAAATCTGAGAAACCTTTCTTCACTGACTAAAATGTTTTAGTATATGGTGCTTTCAGATGTACCCTGGAGACAAAAGCAAACAGTTTTTCTGCACTAAATACTTAAAAGTCTCAAATCATGTAGGCAACTCCATAAATGCATCAGTAATCGTTGTTTTCCAACTTCTTCTGAAAAATTTGCCCTTGATATATCACAGTCTCTTTGAAAAGATGGGAATGTGATCTTTAATCTTTTAGAGTAGCTGTAGAACTAAGGAAAACTTTGTCCATGTTTGACGTCTTAGAACTACTTGGGCTGAAACAGAAAAGTTAACAGTTAATGCTGTGTATCTTCTGTGGAATTATAAGATGAAGCTGAAGTGTTTGATATCCTGGAACTTTTCGAAGTTTGGAGGAAAAGTTCAGTGCTGGAATGTGTTAATAACTCAGAGGAAGCTACTTTGTTATTGTAACAAATTATTTTTTAAACTCCCAAGAACTTTTGTATGTCAAGCAGACAGCGAATAGCTATTCCATTTGTGAAAGCCCGCCTAGTGTTATAGCCAAACTTCTAAACAGAAGCTGCTTCTCATTTAGTAGCAGGTTGGTTCTCATTTGTGGCAACCTTCCTTCAACAGTCAGACCTTCTACCTTGCCCTTCGGTACTTGCAAACTGCAAGCAGTAATTACCTGTAAAAGAACCTGTCATCAACTGAAGTGAATTCAAGTCCCGGCAGAAGCTGCAGGGTTTAAACTTAGATGGACACTTTTCCTGAGATAGGGTTGTCTGGTGGCTTGCTGATGGGGCGTGGGTTTTTGTTTTCCTAGATTCAGACCCCTATACAGAGCAATATTACAGTACTTGTCAGCCAACGTTCTCCACTGGGTAAATTAATTTAGAATCATCTTTCAAGGCTCTTTCCTGTGTGAGAAAAGATTAGATGCTGTAAATTCAAGTAAAATTACTGAATTTTCATAGGTGAGGGAGAGTAATATGTATTAGGGAAGCACTAGGGATACCCATTCTTTAAAAATACGTGTATGTGTGTGTGTGTATATCTATATATCGAGAAAAGGGAATTTAAGGAATTTTTGGTTGTTTGAAGAACACAGAGATAAGATCCTCTGAATTACTCGATGAATGTACTTGTGTGGGATTGCATTGTTTTAGGAATGTATGCCTAAGTCATTCCTCATCATCTGTGTGCTCTCCTGTTTTATTTGCATGTAATTGAAAATGAGAGGTAAGAAAATGAATTTCTGGGAAAATTACATTCACTGTGTTCCTGCATTGTTTTACAACAGTGATGTCCTTCACAGATAGTTTGTTCATTTGCTTTTAAATCCTTAATTTCTTAAAAGAAATCTGGTTTCGGTTTTTGTTTGTTTAGGTAGAGATAACAGATATTGAAAATGAAGAAAAAAGGTATGACCTCTTCCTGGGACTTCTGGAGTCTAGTCACAGTCCATCTGAGTTTCAGCACTTGGTTTTACTCCTTCAAGCTTGGCCACCGATGGATATGAGCAATGGGTAAGCATTTCTTCAGTCAGTCATGTAACAGAAGAGTTCTAAGTCTTCATGCTAGATATCATGTAGTTTTCAGTCAATGAATTCAAACATGGCTAAGAGGAGTATGACCTTTGGAAAGGGTCATACTAGGAAAAACAAATTATTTATTTAAAGCAGTATTGAAACAATATTTCTTGGAAAAACTATATATATACATATGTAGAATGTATCATGAAAGAGGCAGAAAACCATTTTATTGCCTGAACTTGTTGCACAGGAGGGCTTTCTAGCTACTTAAAGTTAGGTATTTTGCTCTTATTTTTGGCAGTATGTACAAGATCCATAAAGAGGAATAGAAAGTTCTGACTTTTTTCGATTCAAAGTTATACTTCGCAGAAGAAACTTTTGTAGAATAACAGACAACCAGGTTGGAAGGGTCCTCAGTGATCATCTGGTCCAACCTTTCTTGGCAAAAGCACTTTCTAGACAAGACGGCCCAGCACCCTGTCCAGCCGAACCTTAATAGTGTCCAACATTGAGGAATCCACCACTTCCGTGGGGAGATTATTCCAATAGCTGATTGTTCTCATTGAGAAAAATTGTCATCTTGTGTCCAGTCAGAATCTCCCCAGAAGTAACTTGTACCCATTACCCCTCATCTTTTCCATGAGACTCCTTGTAAAAAGGGAGTCTCCATCTTCTTTGTAGCCACCCTTTAAATACTCGAAAATGATGATACAGTCTTCCTTAAGCCTTCTTTTCTCAAGGCTGAACTCTCAAGACTTTCCTCATATGGCAGATGTCCCAGTCCTTTGATCATCTTTGTGGCCCTTCTCTGGACCTTCGCCAGCCTGTCCACAGCTTTTTCTGCATAGCGGGGATCACAACTGAACACAGTATTCCAGGTGTGGCCTGACAAGCGCTGAGAAGAGTGGGGTAGTGACTTTATCATCTCCATTGGTGATGCTCTTTTTGATGCCACCCAGCATCCTGTTGGCTTTCTTTGCCACAGCAGCACACTGTTCACTCATATTGAGCTTGTTGTCCATCAGGACCTGCCAGGACCCTTTCCAAATCGCTGGTCCCCAGCGGGGTAGATACCAGCCTGTGCTGCACTCCTGGCTTATGTTTTCCCAGGTGCAAGACCTTACACTTGTCTTTGTTGAACTTCATAAGGTTCTTATATAGCCCACTCTTCCAGCCTATCCAGGTCTTCCTGCACGGTGGCTCTCCTTTCTGAAATGTCCACTTCCCCACTCAGTTTGGTATCATCAGAAGACTCCATCAGGGTACACTTGATCCCATATTCCAGATCACTTAAGAAGCTATTAAACAGTGTTGGGCCCAATATCGATCCTTGGGGGTCCCCACTTGTGACAGGTTGCCAGTTTGAAAGAGCTATTTACCACCACCCTTTGGTGTCAGCCAGTTCCCCACAGACCACTTGTCTAGACCATAACGCATCTGGTTTCTCTAGGAAGCGGCTGTGGGAAGCTGTATCAAAACAGCTAACAGTTAATGTTCAGACGGCTGTGGCAGACAGTCTGCAGGAGGTCTGTGAGGGTAATGGTACCAAGCAAAGTGCTTCTCTTTTCTAGGTCTACTACCTGTTATTCTGTCTTTGAAAAAAGTATCGAAAAGAAAAGAATACATACTATGGCAGGCATATCCTAGCCCAACAATTTAAAATGAAAATAATTATTTAAAACTTCAGCACTGCACCCATCAGAGTGGGTATTTATTGAAAGTATTAATTTGGAACATCTTGACTACATTATTTTTTACCATTTCTTTGTTTTTGGTCTGTGACTTTCTGAACACATTTAAAAGGTAAAAATTTTAGCTGTTCTGTTTTATAACCAATGATTAGTTCTGTGATATAAGGATTCATATCATCTTATCATGAGGCAAAAGTGACATGTCTTTCAAGAAAAGCAATAATATTAATATATTTTTAGCTAGCGAGTACAGTGTGCCATGTTTTATCTGATGGTAGTTAGGTTAGAGACATTAAATGATACTTCCTTTGGATTACTTTGGGTTATTGATTACATTCTCTTTTAACTTGGGGATGACCGTGCCCAAAGTGTTCATGTGCATTGTTTTGTCAGAAAAGTTAAGTTTTATCTTTTTATTAAAAGTAACTCTTTTGTATACTTGTAGAGAACCAGTCCATTAGAAGGTAATCTGTAAGGGTATTCATCTGCAAGCCGGCAGTTTGTTTGCAATTTCTAGATGAGCATTAACCTAAATTCTTTGTGACAGTTTTATGAGCCAAAACTTCTTTTCAGTGCATTAAGAAGTACAAGGACTTTTGTGTGATCTGTCACAAATTCATATGCCAACTTTCCTTTTTATTTCTGTTTTAATTATAATTGGAAATTGGATGTCTCACACTTTGTGGGAACTGTCAAACTCTGTTTAAGGTAATGTTTACATTAAAAGAAATAATGAAGTGTTAAACTTATGGAACAAAGGGTCAAGTGAAATATTGCTGCAATTAGGAAAATTATTTTTCCTTGCGTTGAACAGAAAGACAAGTGATTTTGTGAAAGGAGAAACCTTTGTGTATATAGACAGTTCTTGTCTACTGCTCTGTAACAGAGGAGATTAAAAATCTAGTTTTATCTTCCACTTGGTATTCTGTTTCTTCAGGCTGACTTCCTAAAGTAAAGAAGAGAAAACGAATAATGATTAAATGTGATTTGTAGTCACAACTAACAGTGGATTAAATTTCAGAGGTGGGATACCTCTTAGTTCCAAGATCTGTGAGGTCTGAAAATTTGCACAAAATACTTAAATCCCTGTATAATAACTCATTTAGGGTCTCAAGTAGTTAGTGTGGCTCCTAGGAATTTTCATAGTCACGATTTTGACATTAAAAAATCAATTTTGCTAATATAAGAGGCAAGAGAACAGGGTAAATTAATTCACAGCCTTATATGTGATTCTGTGATTTTCATGTATTTAGCAATAGTTGAGGTCAGAAGAGATCTCTAGAGATATCTACTGCAACCCCCCCCTGCTCAAAGCAGGGTCAGCTAGAGCAGGCTGCTCGAGGCCATTCCCTTGAGCTTTTAATACCTCCAAGATTGAAGACTCCGCAACAACAACAACAAAAAAGTTTCTCTTACGTTCTAGTAAAAATACTGTGTTTCTCTTTGTGCCCATTGCCTCTTGTACTGTCATTGGGCATCACTGAGAAGAGTCACGCTCGTCTTTACTTTACCCATCAGGTATTTATACAATTGATAAAATTCCCCCAAGCCTTCTCTTTTCCAGGCTGAACTAGTCCAAACTCTCTCATCTCAGCCTCTGCTTGTGGGACAGATACTGCAATCCCTTCATCATCTCTGTCACACTTCCCTGGACTTGCTTCAGTATGTATGTGTCACTTCTGTACTGGGGAGCCCAGCACTGGACCCAGCACTCCAGATGTCTCACTAGTGCTGAGTAGAGGGGAAGGATCACCTCCTTCAACCTGTTGGCAACACTCTTCCTGATGCAGCCCAGGATGCTCTTGCACTTCTTTGCTGCAAGGGTACATGGTTTACTCATGGTCACCTTGTTGTCCAGCCTCCTTTCCAGCTGGTTAACTCTCAGTCTGTACTGATGGTTATTTCTTCCCAGGTAGAGGGTGTACATTGGATTTCCCTTTGAGTATCATGTGGCTGATCTCTGTCCTTTCCTCCAGCCTCTTAAGGTACCACTGAATGGCAGCACAACCACCTGGTCTGTCAGCCACTCTCTCCCAGTTGTGTATCTGCAAACTTCCTGAGCGTTCACTCTGTCTGATGGTCATCCTGGTTCTCAATGAAGATATTAGAGGATTGGCCTCAGTATAGACCCCTGGGGTTCACCAGTGGTCACTGGTGTCCAGCTGGAATTTGTGGCACTGATCACAACCATTTAAGCTTGGCAGTTCAACCAATTTTCAGTCTGCCTCACTGTCCTGCTTACCTAGCCCATACTTGATCGGTTTGTCAATGAGGGTATTGTGGGTGGCAGTGTCAGAAGCCTTGCTGAATGAGTTCAGCCGTCATCCACAAAGCCAGTCATTTCATACAGAAGGGCATATCAGGTTGGTAAGGTGTGATTTCTCCTTTTTAAGTCCATCCTGACTATTCTCAGTTTACTTCTTGTCATTTGTTTGCTTGGAAATACTTCAGGGAGGATTGCTTCATCTTCCCAGGAACTGAGGTGAGGCTGACCAGCCCATGTCCTTTAAAGGTCTCTTCCAACCCAAACTATTCTATGATTCTATGTCTCGAGACTTTATGCTAAGAACAAACTGCAAATTTTATCCCGTGATTAGATTTATTTAGTTAGTTACTTATTTAATAATTTCTGTTAGTACTAAACTTCAGTGATTTTCTTCACTGCTTTGACTTAATGTCAAGAGACTCTGGGAAGCCTTCAGGAGAAAATAGCTCCTTTCTCTTTCACTAGTAATAGCCACTTATACTGGTTTCATGGAGAACCTCTGACTCTTACAACTCCCAAATGTGATCTACAGTGCAGACTCCCAACTAGATTTCCTAAACTCAGCACTAAATTAAGTAGTTCAGATTTGCAGATTTTCTTGAGTTTGCCTGAAACTCTAGACAACCAAAAAATGAAAACAAATTTAATTAGTGGAGCCAGCAATTCTGTTCATGGTACAGGAATCAATTTGTTTTGGGGTTTGGGCTTTTTTTAAAGGTGGGTGGGTGCAGAGCATAGTTACCACCGTTGTTTCATTCTTCAGTTCTCTCTGCTATCCTGAAGAGTGGGAAAAAACATCTAGTCTGTTCTCTTCCCTGCCATAGCAGCGTTTTGCGTGGGGATAAGAATTGAGGCTACATCTTGAAGGAAGTGACAGAGATGAAATTCTTCTGCCCCCTTCCTTCCTTTTTTTCTTGGTTCTTTTGTCAGTAGGAATGTTGCGCCTCTGTTTTGTTTGTTTGCTTATTTATTTACTTAATGAGTAAGTCAATGATGGTTCAGTTTTCCTTTCCTTACTAAGAGTTGTCCTGATAGAAAAATGTATCAAAGGGGGACAGTTTTCACTCCTCGGGGTCTTTCTGTGCTTATATTCCCATTGCTTTCCCTTTATTATCACTTTTGTTTTTAACAATACTTGAAAGACTGAGTGCTTTATAAATCCT
>NW_010529483.1:0-11885 GCF_000687285.1 Phaethon lepturus | reverse complement strand
GAATACTCATTGTGGCTTGGAAGTCCTTCTTTCTAGCTCATTGCTAGTGCTTTCAGAAAACATGTATGATATTTTAATAGTAGATAGCAAGATTGTGGTTGAGTCTTTTTTTTTTTTTTTAAATTATCTTTTCCTCCGCTTGTATTGGCTCAGTAAAATATGTTTTGGAGTTTTGTTTTGTGGCGTGCTTTGATTTTTGTTGATGGTGGTTTTATAACAAGTCTAAAGGACAAACGTCAAGTACTTGTTATAAGGACTTAACCTAAATTTAAATCTAGGCCATGTAGTTTTATGAAACTAATAAAATTTTAGTTATAAAACTAAAATGTGTATTTTTTACTTTTATCTACAGAAATAAAAAATTTGGTGTGCAGAAATGTCCTGAAATTGAATTTTTACTTTTGTAATCAGTGTGCTGTCATTAAAATTAATTTCATTGAACTCAAAACATCTGTCTTAACAGCTAATAGCGCTCACAAAATGAAGTTCTATCCTCATTCCACCCTCAATCCCACCACCTCAAGTATGATTGGTGTTAAAAAGTCAGTTACAGCTCTCCTTATTATTCCCTGGTACGAGACAGGATTAATTTCATCAACTCTTGTCAAGTAGCTAGTTAGATTTTTTCCAACTGCCTCCCAACTAACGTGCTGGGAGTAGTTTACGTTTCTTTCAATTGTTTTGAATTTTATTAATTTGAATTATTTTGCTTTGGAAATTCTGGAATTATTCATGCCAGCCCAGGAAGCAGAGATTGTGCTCTAAGGCCCAACAGCAATTAAAAACCTCCTCTCCTCTCTCTCCCCATTGTCACTGACAGTCACTATCATACACCCATCTCTTTGAAAGGGTCCAGAGGAGGAACACAACAATGATCAGAGGGATGGAACAGCTCTGCTGTGAGGACAGGCTGAGAGAGTTGGGGTTGTTCAGCCTGGAGAAGAGAAGGCTTGAGGGAGACCTTATTGCAGCCCTTAAAGAGGGCTTCTAAGAAAGATGGGGAAAGACTTTTTAGCAGGGCCTGTTGACATAGGGCAAGGGGTAATGGTTTTGAACTAAAAGAGGGCAGATTTCAACTAGATCTAAGGAAGAAATTTTTCCCACTGAGGGTGGTGGAACACTGGCACAGGTTTCCCAGAGAGGTGGTAGCTGCCCCATCCCTGGAAACATTCCAGGTCAGGTTGGACGGGGCTCTGAGGAACCTGATCTAGTTGCAGATGTCCCTGCTCACTGCAGGGGGGTTGGACTAGATGACCTTTAAAGGTCCCTTCCAACTCAAAGAGTCTATGATTCTACGATCCCCACATTTTTGGGAAGGCTGCTGCAAGCGTGCTGTGCTCTGGGGTCTTCGCTTCTTGCATTCCTCATTTTTCCCTCTTCTGCCTCTGTTGCATACTTCCATGTCAAAAACATTCAGTTATGCTTGCCAGCCCAGGGGTTTTTTATACATATGTTCCTGAAGTAGTCTCTCTGAAAAAACGACCTTGATGGCTAGGTTGGAGTAAGGAAGAAGAACTGTTTTGTCAGTGAGGTTTTCAACAATCTCATTTTAAAGAAAATTATATTAAATTCTTGAGCAAAGATAAAAACTGTGAGCACTTAATCCAATTGTTTAGTCATATGTATTAAGATTTTTGTTTAATCTTTACTTATTTGTTCCTGCTCTGCTTCAGAAAAGTGCCATTCTTGCTAACTGATTGTTTACTGCCAATGTAATGATATGTGCAGGAACCGGGGAATTCAAATCCGAGTCATCTGAATACTTAGAATTTTGGTTTTCAAGCTGACAGTAAATATCTAATACTTGTAATTGAATGTAAAGCTAGAAACTAAAATTTACATTCTACAAAGGGTCAAAAAGGAGAAGTAAAAGAACTGAAGTTCAGGGGTTTTTTTAGTAGCCTTTTGGTTTTTTTAAAGAACTTTTGTGACCTCTGTGTTAATGATAAGTCTGTGCTTTTTAATGGTTTTTTTTTGAGTTCTTGTATTTTAAAACACTCCAGCTAGGATAAGGTTCGTTACTCACCTGCAAATGATGGTCTTCATATCATAATATGCCATGTTGACTGTTAGGAAACAGAGACCTAGCTTGGTTGTTTCAGTCAGCACTCAAAACCACGTACTTTTTAAAACTTTGTTTTCCCACCCTTGTTATGCATGCATGCTTTTCTGTCCAGGTGTCTCATATTCGGATGTCATTTTAAGCATTTCATAAAGATGTTTTTTAAAAAAATTATTGACAATACCTGAAGCTCTGCAGTCCTTTGGAACTTGCTGTCTACATTCAAAAGGCATTTTTTATATTTATTTTAGATATTGATAAAGTGTTTTGGAAATCAAAAAGAACAGCTTTTAGGGGCTCAATAGGTTAGTTTCCTTTCTTGTTTCTACTTAATACAGAATTTTCCTCTTTTGGTTCTCAGCAAAAAAATGATGCTCAGTATCTCATGTTGAGTTTTTGAAATAATTATAGGGACTTGTGATGAGATAAGCTTTATATATGTAAAATATATATCTGATACTTTACTTAAATAAATCTGCACATGGCAAGCCTTGTGGCCTTGCATCTTTCTAGTTATTTCTAACTTCTGTGCTTTGTAGTGTGATTTTTGTTCTCTTTTTCTAATGGGAAATTCTAAGTTTTCTTAATGTACTCTGGAGGCAGGAGCTATAAAAATGGAAATTCATTGTGACTCTCCGTGCCTCTAAGCAAGAGATGGATCACATAGCAGGAACTATCAATTTAACCAGTGGCAAAGATGGAGTTGCAGGTTTTTTTTTCCTTTTCCTAACCTTACTGGGGGTTCGTAGATTAAGTGCATCATGTTCTGCTTGTTAAATAAGCTGGCATCTTTGAGTTTGACCCATCAGGTTGGGAGGAGAGGAGAGGAGGAGCGCTGCTGTTCCCAGCCAGACTTGTGGCAGCTCTGTGCTCAAGCGACTGTGACTGATGGAAGAGCTCAATTAAGTTGTCAGAAGGAATAAAGATAATGGCTTCTGTTTAGTTTGCATTCAAAGTTACCCACTCCTAGCATCTCTGTCTGGTTTTGATGTTAGGATATAATGTCAGCTTCATGTGGATCTGGTTTTATTTGTCTATAGAATATACTTTGGAAGGTGAGCAAGAGAGAGCTTTTATACATGAAATAGTAGAACTTGGTGGTTGTCTTCTCCAGAGTTGTCAGACCTATTCCTTGATATATGTCAATCCAGCAGACTCTCTTAATGGCCTCCATTTACACAATTATCAATGTGTTACTTTCAACAACTGCTGCTGCTAAATAGTGTCTTTGAAAAACAGCATTTGACAGCACTTTACTACTCCATCCCACATGTGCTGGATGAGTATCTGAATTTACACTGAATTGTAAGACCAGTTTGCCAGATTTGGTCTTGCTGTGTGGAGTTTGTTTGGGTTTTTTTCTTTTTTTCCTTCAACCTAAGATGAAAAGTTTCCCATGTCTTTGGGATGCTGATTAATGGCCAAAGCGATTATTGGGATGATTTGGTATGGTGGTGTTGGGTTGGTGGTTGGACCTGATGATCTTAAAGGTCTTTTCCAACCTTAATGATTCTGTGATTTTCTTTTTTTTTTTTTTTCTTTAAACCACCTTTTATGCCTTCCTAAGTTTAGGCACAGATGAACATAGTGGTTGCATTACTGTGGCTTAATATGATCATGATCTAAGCTGTCATTGTGCATGATTTTCACCCATTGTAGATAGGAATTAAAATGCATTAACTTAATTCACATTAGGAAAATGTCAGCATGGATGCGTTCCAGCGTTACACTGTATGCTATCATTTTAAAGCTGTGGTCTGCTGCCCATTTCTCTCAGTACATCCAGTCCTAGCAAGTACACCTATCCCTAACCAAAATAGCCACTCATCTCCATGACCTCTCGAACAGCAGCCATAGGCCAAAAAAGTGTTCCAGCAACAAAACTTCATAGTAAACATTGCCTTTGCCATCATGCGTGATAAAATTTGCTTGTATCTACTGTCTGCCGTCTGTTTAAGTCTGACTGTCTAATGGTGCCATGGCATGAAGTTCTGTGTAGAATGAGAAGAACGTTTTAAATATGTAAAACAAATATATCTACATACATATCTGCTCGTGGACGAGTACAGATGCATGTACTTTCAGTCTCCTGCCCTGTTTGGATGGGCTATTAAAACAGTTTATTTTTGTACTTGAAAATTCAAATGTGAAACTTGGAAATATTTTATCCACTCAGAAGCAGGAGACAGATACTTGAGAGACAGATGCTGTTAGAATGTGATCAAAGCAAATGAAATTAAGAATGTTGGATTCCTGTCATCCCTCCTTCGATACCATTCTGCTTGGGAAATTAGCTGGTAGAAAGCCAGGAGAAGCTGTTCCTATCCTATTCCAGTTTGATCAGTCTTTATCTTGTGCATGATTCCTCAGGGATTATGACAGCATGTCATATTCAAAATACTTTTAAGCTTTGAAAGAATGCATTGAAAGAATGATGGCATCAGGGTAGTAACTTGTCTCAAAAATTTTACTCTCTCTTTTATGAGATTGTACTTCATGAAGGAAACACCTACAGAAAATGGGTGTGTGTTTGCATATTCATATTCTATATACATCTCTGTTTTTTTCTGGGCAGACCATGCATAGATGATAATCCCTGGGTGAAACTGGGGACTGTTATGCTACAGAGATGCCCGGCTGAGGAAAAGGAGAACACAGGAAATGAAATTCTGAAAATCTGCCGTTCTTTATATGAGACAAAGCACATGCTCCCTGTCAAGGTAAGTTTTAACTTTGGGCATCATGGATATGAGTCTTTTTGGGGTCCCAGCTACAAGAAAGTTGTTGCTATACTGGATCAAGTCTGATGGAGAGCTAACAAGATTGGTAGGGGGCTGGAGCACAGTAACTGCAGAGATACTGAGAGAATTCATTGGATTCATTCTGTCTTAAGAAGAGATGGCTGAGGGAGATCATATTGCTGTCTTTAAATTTGTGGATGAGGAAACCTGCAGAGGAGATGGAGCCAGGCTCTTCTCTGACATGCTCAGTGACAGGACAAGAGGCAATAGACACAACTCTCATTACATACAAGGAAAACCTTTTTCACCACTAAACTGGTGAAACATTAGAGTAGGTGGATGCCTAGAGGAGACATGGAGTTTCTGTCCTTGGAGGTATTCAGAACTTAACTGGATCACGTGGTGGGCAATTTGATCCTGTTGGACTTGGTTTGAGTAGGGGCTAGTTGGATTAGCTGACCTTTAGAGGTGTGTTCCAATGTAAATTATTGTTTAAAGTTTTTATAGAAAGTCTTTAATATTGCATTGTCATTGTTGTTAGTGTGGCAAAAGCTGTTAATTAAATAATCAGTAATTTTCTCGCTAATGAATGCATGAAGATTTAGTTAGGAATCCTTGAAAAATATGTTGGTGATGAAAAAAATCCAATGTACGAGTAATTGCTTTGTAATAATCATGGTGTTCTGTCTTCCTGCACTATGTATGCATACTTCAATACAAGCATCTCTTAAGTATAAAATTATTGAAGTGTTTTGTATGTAAACATTGTATACTAATGAAGACAGATTTGCGAAATACTTAATAAACTTCACATAACTTTACAGTAGTCATGTGCATATTTTAGTAAGCTGATTACTCCCTTATAATCATCTTCATGCAATCACAGTCTGTTTAAAAAAAAAAGATAATGTTAAGACGAGAAGCAGAATAGAAACGATGTGTTCTATTTAAAATACAGACAGGTGGAGTGTGTTGTGGTTGTTTTTTTTTTAAATAGTCAGACTGATTTGAGTCAAGTTCAAAATCTATGTAAAACATTATTCCAGAAGGTACCAGTAAGCTGAAATGATAAATACAGTTATTAATTCATTTATTCCACCAAAAAGTTTGGTGGATGTTGGGTCTCCCTATCCCCGGGACTGGTTTAAGTACATGCAGCTTTTCTTTACAAGGCATTGAATCATAGCTTGTAAACTCATGATCTTACTCATGCACAGGAGTAATCAAAGTTTGTCAAAGTAGGATCTTCTAACTCGCCTCAGTGAACCAGGAAGGCAGATCCCACCAAGGGTCCCTGTCATACAGCAGTCAGTTCACCAAGGGTTCTGCTCAAGAATGGGTCATGGTTTACTCAATTCTCTTACCTGGGTAAACTTTTTCTTGAATTCCATAAGAAGCCCTTATTTATACACAGTTTTGATACTGTTTGGCAGCTTTGGTTGGAGGTGCCTGCGTTTTTTAATGGTACAGAATGTGGGAAGAGCCCTCTGTATAGGTGTGAATATACAGGTACAACATGAGGATACTGTGATCTTCAAGCATAAAAGAGCTTTACCAATGTAAAATACTTTTTTTATTACTAGAATGCTGTACAGCAGCAGGAGTTGCACCAAAATGTGTAATTGTATCGATTACATACAAACACAGGCTGTATTGCTTTAAGTCTCTACTTGGGAAGAGGGGGAATGGCATGGATGAATTTAAGGAACTTAATTGTATGCATGGCAGCGGTACTTAAGTGCACAAATTAGAGAGTTGAGATTGCGTGCCTGATTAAGATGAAAATCTGATTACTGACAATTAACCTGTTTAGATGACTGCACATTTCAATAAATACATTGATTAAGAAGACAGACCTAGAATGATGGAATTCTAAAAACTGAGAGATCAATTTATTGCCATAAATAACATTTGCCATTCTGAAGTCCCAAGACTGTAATGGAAAAAAGATTTAACTTCCAAGTCATGATGGTCTAGAAGTTAGGAAAACTGTTTCTTTAGACGTAATTGGAAAGGTTTCTCTCTTTCTTTATTCCACCTCCTGCTGGTCTTTCTACTTTTTTACAGCCAAGTTCTTTTTAATGTCTTTTGAGGAGTCGTATAGCTTTAATCTTTGTATCTGTGTCTGTGTGTGTTTGTTTTTGTTTTGTTTTAATTTGGATTATACAGTGGATAGATTTTTTTTTTTTTCCATTCCTCTCAGTTGAAACAAGCATTATTTTATTTGCTTGGAAGGCCCATATGTTTGGACTGTTTGACATCTGCACTGCCTGATTAATCTCTTTAGAAAGAGGCAAATCCTTCTTCCCCCAGTAAGTGTTAAAGTATGACTCCTCTGAATATCTCATGTTTTTCTATCAACCTGTGGGTCATGTGTCCGTTAACATAAACACCTAAATGGGAGAATGCATCTAGTCTCTTGTCTGTAGTAATCCTGGGGTCCCAGTGGCCATAAAGTGCTTATTTCCTAGAATAATACAGCAGCCAGTTCTTCTCCTTTTTTCTATTTTTGTGCCTAATTGTTCATGGTTTTTATATATGAGTTTACATTGTACGTTTTCCTTCATTCACAGTTGTCTCTGATCATTTTGTTCAGATAATTTTGAATTTAAATGTTGCCCTTCAGTCTGCTTTCGGCCTCTCCAGACGCGATACTGTTTGAACTCATTATCCAGCCCTTCAAGCCATCCATGAAAATACTGAGTAATACTGGGCCCAGAACAGACTGCGGTGAGGTCCGTTTCATATGCCTCGCTGGTGTTACAGTGAACCACTGACAGCTGCGTAACTAGATAGAAGACAAAAGTTGTCTTACAAAAGTTTCAGCTAAATCATGGTAATCCAGATTTTGCTTTAGGGCTCCGCTTGCCGGTCTCACGGGTAACGTCGTACCCCTCCAAAGCGCAGCCGCTCACCGCGGGCAGAGGCGCGAATGCTTTCGAGTGCTTCTTGCAGAGAAGGGACTTGTGGTGCTCTGAGCAGCGCTGCGAAGTGGTGGATTCCTGCTTAGGGTTGGATTTCCAGCTGCTGTCCAGAGGTACCAGGAGGTATTGGTCCTGTTTGGACAGTCTGAGCTTGGCAGGCTGGCCTGTGGAAAAAGGGGTGGAGGCCACTCCAAGGGTTTGCCAGTTGGACCACGCTATCCTGCACCTTATTTCCCTGGTGCAGAGGACAGCGTTTCATGTCACGTTTTTGAAATGTTGCTAAACTTAAAATATGCTATGATGATGGCCGTATTCTTAACTACAGAAGCTGTTGCAGGGGCCTTTAGGAACTTATTTCTGTACGATGTTTTTGTATGGTTTTCCATTGTAAGTTTTCATGGTTGTCATGGACTGGGAGTGTCTGATAGGTCCGTAATACTCTTCCCCTTGCGTGGCTGCTTTCTTCCTAGTATGAAAGACAGACTGTATTTCTCAGTTTTGTTTTTTTGTATTTTCCAGTCTTCTTTAACCTTTCTTGTTATCGAGGATGATGCCTTAACTTGATTTATTATTTCTTCAGGTGTTTTGGGATGACTTTTTTCAGCCCCGGAAACATAATTTCTTTTTAAATTTTAGCCTGAGTTTTCAATACTGAAATCTAAGCCATTATCATTGCCAACTGTTAATTGTTTATTTGCCTGAGATCTTGTAGTAAGAATTGAAGCAAAAAGGATTATTTAACACTTTGCTTTTCTTGGCTTTATGTTACTGACTTTTTTGTATCAGTGTGTCATTACTCATGTTGTATCATAAGCGTACCAGGAAAACAGAGGCAGTGCAGTCTTTATAAGAGATATCAAGTCAAGAAGAGTGTGTAAGAAGTACCTTTCTCCATAAACCGCTAGTGAGACTGGCATTAAAATAAAACATCATGATAGTATAGCTGCATTTTAAGAGGACATTGAAAAATGAGAGGCCAAAGAAACAACCTGCAAAAATCGGTGCACGGTGAAAATACCTTGAAGTAGAAGACTGAAGGATTACAGTGTATTAGCTTATCAGCAATCGAGAGGTGATTGATTTTATTCTGCACATGTTTTTAGCTGGAGCAGAAGCTAATAAAACTCTCTCTTGATTTACAAAGGCGTAGCAAGAACTAACTCCATTTCAGTTTTTATCATAAGGCATATTTTCACAGTAAGTGAAACTGATTGTTGGAATGTATACTTCTCCTTCAAGAGAGATGAATCAGGCACAAAGTTAATCAAGCCATCTGACTGGTACCTACCTGAAATGTAATGAAATTTGGCTTCAAAATCTGCTAGTGTAAGATAAACAGAAGTTAACTGTATAGCTAAGCATGTGTTTTCTTATGTGGAGGTCCTTATGCCTCCGTGATGAGCAAAGCAGATTCTGTTAGAACATATCCCATTAGAACGTGTAACCAGTACTAGAATATAACTGTGAAGCATCTAAGAAGAAAACAAAATGCTGGCATATCATCTGAGATGAACGTTACTGCTTTGAAAATAGCACTGTTAATATCTCTATTACTGCATTTGCTTGCTGAGAGATAGTATTTTTCTTTATTTTAAAGCAGCTCATTGAGACAGCAAGCTCTGATTCAACATCTGCATCTTTTCTCTCCCTGCCCTGTTGCTTTGAAAATGTACCATACCTAGTTACATTTTACAATTTGCTTAATTCCCTTTTCTTCCTCTCACAACCCCAAAATATATTTTGAGGTTCTTTGAGAGAGCCTTTTTTTAGTTATGGGTTATTTCTTACGGCACTGCTTCTCCATTTAGTTTTGAGCGGCTTTCAGACAGAAAAAGCAGACATGGTAAAATTGCCTTTTTGTTCACGTTATGTATCTTTTATGACTCTTGAATTTATTTTTCTGAACATAAGCTGCATTTATTGCTGTGAATACACCTTTTCAAGAAAAGGCGATAGGTTAGTGTGAATCTCTAGCTTTGCATTCAGTAAGTTTGCTGGTGTGGCAGGCATACTGCTCGAAATAAATACAATGGAATATGAAATTATCAGAAGTTTAATAAGCATATGACTGATCAGACGAAGCTTAATGTATTTATTTAATCTTCTTATTCCTTGGTCCTATATCATATCCTTCACCAAAAACATCATCAGTAGCAGTACAGAATACAAGTTTAGAGGAACAAGTCTGGGTAAGAGGAGAAATCACTGCAGTGTTGAGGAAAAACAAAACCACAAGTTACATGTAGGAGGTGGTTGTTGTTGTTGTTGTTGTTGTTTGGTGTTTTTTTGTTTGTTTTTGTTTGTTTGTTTGTTTGTTTTTTAACTAAAGGCCAAGGTAAAGATTTGGAAATGTACAGTAGGTTTGTTGTTTGTATGTTTTAAAGATACTTCTCTGGCCAGTTTCTTCTTGCAGAAGATTTATGATGCTAAATTTGTGCTATATTATAAAATATGAGAAATTAGATGAATGAGGGAAAGTTAATTTGCTAAGCTTTAATTGTATATTAGACATTGGATAAAATTTGAAAAGATTTTGCAACAGAGCTTTATGACGTTGAACTCTGGTATGTACTGTTATTTCCTCTTTATTTTGTTCCACTTTCATGATTTCACAGTTGAGTTACAGTGTGTCACAGGTGTCTGTTAAGTTTCTTCTGTGCTTTGCAGTATTTCAGTAAGCACAAATATATTAGTCCCACAGAGAGCTGTGATGTCTCTGTTGTTCTTTCAGTAAAACTGCAGTTTGTAATGGTGATTCAGTACCTGCCTTGTCTTAATATAACAAATGTTGCACTTACAACCCTATATTCCACATTTTTTAAAAAATTTGTCCTTTCAAGTTTCCAAAGAGTTATTTCCAACAGGGAGTTAATTTGTTTTAAAACTTTGGTTTTCATTTTGCATTTGACGTAGAATTTTCATAAATTTTAGTGTGAATGATGATGTTTTTATCTCCAGAGATCTCACCAAATTATTTGACTTTTATTTTCAGTGTATAAAAGAATTATGTTTGCTGCTACTTAACCAGTCTCTCCTTCTGCCATCCCTGAAACTGTTGGTAGAAAGCAAAGATCAAGATCTTCACACTATGGCACTGGAGCAGATAACAGCTGTTGCTAAGGTATGAGCAGTTGAATTCACTACCTTTCAGAGTTTGAGGTAATAAGTTAGCTCTTTTATTTTCATATAGTAAGCAGAGACTATTGAGACCTTTATCATTATTAAGATTTTCCACAGTTACTGTGTCCACAGTGAGCAATAACACTGGGCTAGTAAGATCTTTTATATATACTTAAGGTGATTAAAACTCATAGCACTTTCATTAAATTATCTAGTATGCTATTTTAAGTCAACGTGATGGAACAGAAACTATTCTGTTATATAAAATAGATTGTTATCTCTCTGTTCATATTCTAGCACTTCGGAGTTTTTTTAAGTGATAATAGTCTGTCAGATGAGTTATCTTGGTTCTGACAAACTTGGCAGTCTGTTCATATACACATAGAGAGCTGTTGCACCACTGGTTTTTTGTAGAAAGGTTAAAATGTGAGATGGTATGTTTGGAGACTTTCATGGAACTCTAGATAGGTTTTATTTGATACTGGAGCAAAGTTTCTGGAGGGAAAAATAACTAAATACTGTCTTTTTTTCTATGGGCAAGGACTGAAAGACATTACTGTATATTTTTCAATTGTTATATAAAATTACCTGACTTTTCCCACCCCACCCCACCCCCCCGTGTATTTGCTTTTCAGTTAAGAAGGAGCACCTAAAAAGATGAAAGCTAGTCTCCTAGACAAAAACATTATACTATCTTTTACCTTTTCTTCTGAAAACTCAGCTGGATATAAGACTTTTTCAAGCTCTTAATTGAATTTGTGCATGTACAAGCTGACTTGCTTGGATTTTGTATTAGCTATGGTCTACGATCTAGCACTCTACCACAAAAGAGACGCGAGATATTGTTGCAGACCTTTATATGAAAGGGAATGGCTTTCCTGTCTGGCTGAATTAACTGCATTGCACATTTCCAGAACTATAATATTTAGGTAGGAAAACCACATCTCTAATATTTCCAAATTCTGCACCATATCTTATGGAGCTCTTGGTTGTGTATTACAGTATAAAATAATAATTGATGGTAAATCACAGAATCAC
>NW_010529482.1:0-7300 GCF_000687285.1 Phaethon lepturus | reverse complement strand
CCATGCTGGCTGGGCCTGATCTCTTGGTTCTCTTGGTTCTCTTGCACATGCCCTATGAGTGCCCTCAGGATGAACTTCTCCATGATCTTCCCCAGCATGGAGGTCAGGCTGACAGGCCTGTAGTTCCTCAGATCCTCCTTCCAGCCTTTCTTGTAGACGGGCATCACATTGGCAAGCCTCCAGTCATCTGGGACCTCCCCTGTTAACCAGGACTGCTGATAAATGATGGAGAGTGTCTTGGCAAGATCCTCTGCCAGCTCCCTCAGTACTCTCGGGTGGATCCCATCAGGCCCCATAGACTTGTGGGTGTCCAGGTGGCTTAACAGGTCCTTAACTGTTTCCTGCTAGATTATGGAGAGGTTATTGTGCCCTCCATCCCTGTCTGCCAGCTCAGGGAGCTGAACACATTGAGGATACCTGGTCTGAATATTAAAGACTGAGGCAAAGTAGGCATTAAGTTCCTCAGCCTTTTCCTCATCCTTGGTGACAATGTTCCCCCCCACATCCAATAAAGGGTGGAGATTCTCCTTGACTCTCTTTTTGTTGTTAATAGATTTGTAAAAACATTTTTTTGTTATTTCTTACAACTGTAGTCAGATTGAGTTCTAGGTGGTCTAATCTAAATCTACCCTCTTTTAGTTTAAAACTATTACCCCTTGTCCTATCACTACAGGCTCTGCTAAAAAGTCTGTCCCCATCTTTCTTATAAGTCCCCTTGAAGTACTGGAAGGTGGCAAGAAGGTCTTCCCAGAGCCTTCTCTTCTCCAGGCTGAACAACCTCAAGTCTCTCAGACTTTCTTCAGAGGAGAGGTGTTCCATCCCCCTAATAATTTTTGTGTCCTTCCTCTGGTCCCTCTCCAGCAGGTCTCTGTCTTTCCTGTGCTGAGGGCTCCAGAGCTGGACGCAGTACTCCAGGTGGGGTCTCACCAGAGTGGAGCAGAGGGGCAGAATCACCTTACTCATCCTGTTGGCCACACTTTTTTGCATGTAGCCTAGATGCAGCCCAGGATGTTATTGGTCTTCTGGGCTGCAAGAGCACATTGCTGGCTCATGTCCAGCTTTTCATCCACCACTACACCCAAGTGCTTCTTGGCAGGCCTGATCTCAATCCCTTCATGCCCCAGCCTGTATTGATACCTCGGGTTGCCCTGACCCAGGGGCAGGACCCTGCCTACACTTGGCCTTGTTGAACCTCATGAGGTTCACACAGGACCACTCCTTGACCTTGTCCAGCTCCCTCTGTATGGCATCCCGTCCCTCAGGCATGTTACCCCCACCACTCAGCTTGGTTTTGTCTGCAAAATTGCATCCAAAAATTGAAATTTTAAAGTTCTCTATAAGATCCAATCATTTCTCATCAGACAGATCCAGTTTGTAGACAGTTGAGCAAATTTGAACTTTATTTGCTCAAAATAAGAAATTAATATTTGTCTCTCAGTGGGTAGCAATTACTTCAAAGAGAAGACAGTTTAGAACTGGTTCATTTTCTTAGCACCATGTGAAAGGGAAATCTGCCTATGGTGTGCTCCTTCTAGATAATTAGGAAAGTCACTGATTTCGGTCGGTATGTTAAGGAGGTATACAGATAAAATGGTTGCCAGTTTCCAGGAAACTTTATCTGAAAAGCTGTCATGCGGTATCTTTCCAGCACCCTAAATTTCTGGTACTTTAAGAGTATGACTTTAGTATGCAAGCCTAGAAAAGTGTTATATATAAATTTTTGGGAGAACTACTTGTAACTAGATGGAATTTCCTGGCTGATGTTTCCCACAGTGACTCAAGGTCTTCAATATTACACTGGAGACCTCCAGTGAAGATGTTTGTGTATGAAAACTGTTTTGTTAAATATCTATAGACAAATTTATATTCACAATTTTTTGTTTTAATTGTGACTTTTAAAAATATTACATAGTAAAAAGTAACAGATCTTAATTTAGCAAACTTTTGCAAATAATAATCAATCCAACCAAATAAAATTATTTAACAAAGATGGAAGGAGTACTTACTGTGGAACAATATATCACTAATGATTGGAACAGGTGCACAAAGTGTCTTAATAAATCAGTAGCCTGGAAAACACATCAATTATTTTGAAGGTTAATGGATTTTTTTGTTTGTTCTCCAAAAATCATGAAGATATTTTCCTGAATACTTCAAAATATTCAAAAAACAAACCAAGCCAACAGCCTCTATAAAAAACTCAACTTGGTTTATAAAGCAGAATAAATATTAGTGACACAAAAATAAGCAGAATATATTTATGACTGGAAGCAAGCAGAACTGTTGTAGCATGATATATATTGGACTGTAGGTATGATATTAAAAAGAAGCAACTTGAAACTAATTCAGGTCAGGAATTTTCAATGGAAACATTTTTTAGGGAAACTTAACCTTTTTTTTTTTTTTTCAAACTCTCTAGTGGCAAAGATTTCTGAAAACAGGAACAGGAATCTTGTCAAAGTATGATGTAGTGACTAATCTGATGCTTGACATACTTGTCTGCAGTCTAGCAGACCCTGGAATTTTGACATTAATTTCCTAATCAATAATGTGGAGGCATATAAGCTTTAGAGGAGTCTTCATTTATTTTCAAAAGAGTAAAAACTTGAATCTTTTCTTGAGCAGACTGAATACCTGCTTTCCTATCTATGCATTATATTTTGTCATAAATATCTGCAAAGGATATATGCTAAAGGGAAGTCACACAATAACACAAGCTGCATAAGGATGTAAAATATATGATTACAACAGTATTTTTTTAGATGTTTTTTAAAATCCAATAATAAGGACATGGAAATTAAACAAATGCAGAGACATACAAAATAAAGTCAATATCAATGGGTTTAGATGCTTTCCAGTTTTGAGAAACAGGTTGTTTAAAAGTTTATGGCTGTAATTTTGGGCATCCGCTTTCATTACATGTTGAATGCAAAGTCTTTAACAGTGCTGGTGGCGGGGGTAAATGTCGGAGAGACTTGACGCTGTGTAAGCACTGCCCAGCTGTAGCCGAAACACTGGTGTGTTAACAACACTGTTCTAGCTACCAACACAAGGCAGAGCACTATGAGGGCTGCTGTGGGGGAAATTAACTCCATCCCAGCTAGACCCAGTACAGGTGGAAACAACAATACCTATCTCTCTTGAGTTTTTTCATCCTATCACCTTGTGTATTCTTGCTATCTAGAAGGACATTAATTTTTCCTTGCTTTGCATATATCAGAAATGCTTTTAATATTCACGTAGTTCATGAATTATTTTGTCTAGGGAGTTTAGTTCACCCAGTGATGAAAAGGGCCTATTTTAATTTCCTGCAGTCCAGACCGGACTCTTTGAAATGCGCCGCTGAGCTCCTCAGGGCATCCTACAGACGGCAGCAGCAATGGTGCTGTGCGTTCCCTGTGGCAATCCACGACAATATTAGGACAAATTAAAAATAGTTTGTAATTTTGAAAGATGGATTTAGTACAAAGGATTTTTCAAGCAAAAGAGCACGGGTGATGTGCATCTGGAGGCAGAAGATTAGACAACTTTTCAGCAGAAATGGCGGAGATATATGGTGCTTCCATACAATACAGCCTAATTTAGAGAAAATAAATTGACCTGTTAGACAAAGCCTGAATATGTGACTATGATTCATACAGGGACAACTGTGGATAAAGAGATAGACAGAACTAAAATCCTTTGGTTTCTTCCTATCTCATCCGAAGTCAATTCAATTCTTTCCTGTCTCATAAAACTAGCATTTCATTATAAACAAACCCAAAACTAAAAATTAACTAGACTCCATTGTATAACACTGCAAACTGATTAAGAACTTTCATATAAAGTGAGATATTTAAAATAATGGCTCAGCTAAGAGTTAGGTTTCTTAAAGAAACCCTGCAGCCCACAGTCCAGTTCCAGAGTCTGAGCACCATGCATACAGAAATAACCTTCAGTCCCCGTTGCTTTTGATCGTGTGTGAGCCTAACAGCCACATTTTCTCTATTATCCTGTAGTTAGTATTCATGTAATCTTGCTTTCTTACTCTCAAGATAAACAAGCAATTGACGGTCCCTTCATTTTCAGCAAAGCTTACAATTAAAAAAGCTGAAACCACTTTCACAGACGTAATTAGCAGCGCGTGGGAATTCTGGATACAGGCCTCTACCATGGCTGTCACCACTGAAGCAGAAGGTAAGTCTAGAATGCAGACAGAGAAGTGATGAAAAGTCCTACCTGAGCTGTTTCTAGCTAATTTGTGTTTCTGTAACAGAGAAGATGCATGATAGGGATCTCTGCATAGGTGCACCAACCAAAAAAGCACTTTCATGACCTTGCTGTGCCAACATTGTTATCTTTTGTACTCAAACTCAAAGGGATAAATGCTTCCTTCCCTCTGTTCTCAAATTCAGACCTATTTCTAACACCAACTACATCTCTGTGGAGTCAATGTTACTCTTTGATAGCCCTGATACCACGTATGCTATGGGCTAGCAACCAAAGGCTGTAGGTGTTTGAAACACCTAGGCTATCCACCTCTACAACACAGGATTTAATCCAGGTATTCCTGCACAGTCTGTCAGTGCCAGAAGAGTGGCATTCTTCATATGAAGACTTTGAAAGATATAAAATCCAGTTCTCCCACTGTATTTTTCTTCGATTCACACTGGGTTAAAAATATGAACTTAAACTCTAAATTGAAAATTTCAATTTGATGTTCATCCATTGATGTTGGGTGTTGGACTCGATGACCTTTAAAGGTTCCTTACAACCCAAACTATTCTATGATTCTATGTTCATCCTGCCTTTCTCTGACTAATTAAGGAAGTCAGTGTTTTCTCTTTGTAGGTATATCAGATCACAGTGATTGTCTTTTGATGAATTAACAGCTGAGATCTTTAAAACTCTAATTTTAATGGATTTTTCTCAGTCTTTGATTCACTTTTGTGACTCTTTTTCTCTCCCTTTTGCCAACTTTATGCTCTTTTAAAAGAATACTGTCACCAGACTTGTATGGAATATTAAAGTTTCTATTTCAGCAATGCCTCACATGGGAAGAAAATATAATCATTTCCTTATTCATTGTTCTTGTGGTAACTAGACCCAATGAATCTTCTTGCCACAACATTTTAACTCTGGAAAATTAAAATTTGTCTACTGTGACCTCAAAATCCTTTCAGGAATCACAGTCTGCTGCTATAAAAATCCCATTCTATAGAGGACCTCTGCATTTTTTTGTTCCATTTTGGGTGTGCCTGTATAAAGGTACAGTACAACATATTAGGGGAAAAAACATGAACTTTTGCATTTTATTCAGTAAGACACTATACTTCAAAATATACATTCAGTTCTGAACAAATTAGATTCAGAGACACAGGAAATAAGAGAAAAACTAAAAATCTTTGGTTGGCTGACAGAAAACAACAACTGAGAATGAAGAAATTATACAAAATATTAGAAATGGGTCAATTGTAAGTACCTGTTAAAAGTATTTTTAGTGAAGACAGAGATTTAATTAATAGTATGAAAATGAAAGTAACAAAATTGAAGTTGAACATCTGAAAATGTTTTTTCTATCGATGTGTGTTGCTGTAGAACATTTTCTAAAGGAAGATTTGTCTCTTGGGGCATTTTAAGCCTAGACTGGAAAAAATATTTGGATGGAAATAATCTTGCATGGGTAGAGATCTGGACCAGATGGTCTCATTATTTCAGTAAATAAATAATGTAATGAGTCTATAATACCATGATCTATTGAGTAAGCAAATGCCATTTTTTATTACCAATTTTCTAAAGATACTTTTTGGAAGCAAATGGTCACTCTGGATGCAAAATGTAACTCAGCTCAGACTTTAAAGGAACTTTAATAAGAAAATAATTCCATTTTCCAGGAAGCCTGAGTAGATATGAGGTTAAAATATGATTCTACCTCTTAATCTTAGAGCAGAGATGCATCTTGGGAAACTTTCATATAGCATAGTCTATTGTAAACTGGTTTCAGTGTAAAACATGCAAAGTTAATTTTCTAGAACTTTAGCTGCTATCTTCTATAAAATATTGCAGGAACACATTGATTTCATTGGTATTTGAATCAAGCTCTCAATTAATTTTTAGAAAATAAAATAAACAGTAGACTCCAAACATAGTGAACCCTTTAGAAAAAACAATAAGTTTATTCATCCACCAGAAAAATGCATTAAAATAAATTAAAGTTGTGATGCAAAATAAAAGGTGTGAGGGAATTTTGTTAAAATACTTACCATATGGCGTACAACACACTGGCACAAGAGAGTACATTTAAAAAGTAGTTAAGGGACATCCTGTAGTGTCTAGGTGTAGGGTGACATCTGGTAACACTTCTTTCTTGACTCAGAGTTCAATTTAATTTGATTTTGTGTCACAGTCTTCCTTGTAGTGTACTGAACTAACTTCTTATTTCGGTAGGTAGATTGAAAGGCACCAAAATGGACTCAGTTCAGAGAAGAGTTTAAAAAGAGGCAGATATATACAGAGGTTTTTCATATAAACGATGATTTTTTTTTCCCTCCTTGGTTGAGATGACATGCCAAGTGAATGGCAATAGAAGGTTTGTTCTCACCTAGTCGTCTACAAAACATATGAATAGTTATTTGGAATTGAAGCCCATTTCCTAATTTCCTGTCAGTCATCAATCTAACACCCAAGTGTCAGATTACTTCGCATCTTTCTCACCAGGTGCGGTTATTGAGATGTCTTCCCTTTGTGGAAGACATGCAGTTGTCTGTTTAACCACAAAATGCATCACCACAGGTGTTGTTTGCATACTCACCCATCAAACATAGGGTGCCTTGATCTCTTATGTTAGTTGGCCGAAGTGCATCTGAATGGTTCCTCAAACAAGTCATGAATTATGGTTACAGTTCAGTTGTCAGATGACCAGTCTTTCTAAGTGCAAATGAGTTGCACGTTTGAAGTTAAACATCAAATATCATAAAGCTGCTGTTCTGATACAGACAATCCCCTAAGCACCGTTTTAGGCTTCCTACTACCTCTCCTATTGGGTATGGTTCTCCTGCAAGTCACCATCATATCTGTCATCCCTTTGCAGATAACTCAGATGTTCTAGGGCAGTGGTCTCCAAACTTTTTTTATTGTGCATGTCTATCAGTAAAAAATTTTTGAGCATGCACCCCCAATACATGTATATTTATTTAGTATTAAAATATATACATGTATTATTTTAATATATTATGTACATCACAATACATAAAACTATAAATTAGAAAAGACTGAGATAAAGGTGAAATAAACACTATTTAAAAGATTTTATTTTATTTTA
>NW_010529481.1:86955-106114 GCF_000687285.1 Phaethon lepturus | reverse complement strand
GCCAGCCATGCTCGCTGCCTGTGAATCTTGCCTCATTTCTACTGGGGTTTGTTCAAACTCTTCAGACCAGCCCCACCACGCCCGCCCTGTCCCGAGCAGTGCCGGCACGAGGGACACCCCCATTTTCATGAATGCAGTTAGAAATTAACTTTATCTGTATGTTTTCAGGCCAGACCAAAGACATCACCCCACAGTGACAGCACAGACCCAGCGTGGGGATATCTGGGCATGGCTTCCTTCATTTTTGACTTGCCTATTTTGAAAGTGTGGACAGAGTTTACACTTTTAATCATTTTTGATTTGCCAAGTACAATCCATCTTACAATAACAGTTATTCCCCTTCCCTCTGGCATCTCAGAATGAATAAAAGGGGAAAAATTAGCTACCTTGCTTGGAACGCTAAATATATTTTGGTTAGAAACGCTGCTGTGGTACCATATCGCTCTAACCTGCATTTCCCAGTTGGATAAGACCCCTGCCATGCAATACCCCTTACCTTGCAAATAGCCACGGTGCGAGCGGTGACGTGACTCAGAGACCCCCAGCAGATCGCCAAACTTTCTGCATCATTGTGCCATTACGTTCTCTGGGTAATCATTTTGAATAAGAAACTCAGCACTTGACATAAATGCCCAGGTCTGTCCCCCACCGCAACAGAGGAAGTACTTTAGCAGTTACACTTCTCTATTCACATCTAAAACTACAACAAAATTACAAGCCAGTAAAGTGTTTGGAAAGTTTTGGTGAATAAACACAATTAATATCAATTTTGATTAAAGAAACATTTCAGATAAAAAAACAAACTTAATTTTTGAAAGATTTTTAAATCTTGAGGGTTTTTAATAAAGCTTAAATAAAGATCAAAATAAACATTTTCACTGTAGGTTTATAAGTGGAGGAATAAAACGTTTTGATTTTTCCACTCACATTTGACCAAAATCAGCATTGTAACTTGCTTGGTTGACCTTAGTCCGCTTTTTTATAGACAAGTTTTTCCTCAAAAAGTTTGTACAACCCTGACTCCTGTTTACGTATTTGGCGACACTAACCACTGCAAAGCTGAGAATTGACCAAAATGTCTGCTAAGTATTAAGTTCCAAGCTTTTCACATCTACAGCGTTAAGTATGTTCAGTCGCAAAAATCGAAAGGCTTCCTAGCACCCATTCCAAAACATCAAATATCCAGTAATTCACACTGGAAGAGCTGCTAATGATACAGGTTGGAAAATTACCAAGGCTGGAAGTTGGAAAAAATATTCTGTTTTACCCTTTCGGATTATTGGAAACTTCAAAGCGCTGCAGCAGCCTACTGGCATGCAAAGCTGAAGTCTCTAATCACCTCTTTTGTGGTGGGATTTCATGGCTCTGTGTGGATGTGCTGCACTTTGTGCGGCATATAGTGCCTGTAGCCAAGGGCAGGAAGTAAGCACACACATGGCTAATGCAACATAACATGTAACACACTATATAATGTACTTTCCTCCATCCATTTTTCTTGATTCCAAACCACCAAGCTGGGTCTGACTACAGCATTTCAGGCAGGCACTATATGTCTGTGGGAAGCAACTGGGGACACAGAGCTTATTTTAATGTAATCAGTGCTATCCACTCTTTAGACCAGCTATTTGAGATCCCTCTGCCTCGCTGCCAGGAGTTGTATAGGGAAGCAAGCAGGGAACAAGGAAAGAGGCAAGGGAAGAAATTTAGAGCTAGTGACTGCATAGGAGCTAAAGAAATTTTGGCTTAAAGATACGGGAGTGGGGAATGGAAGCAGTGAGAAGTCTGTAAGTCCTACCCACCTCAAAGCAAACCCCACACCTGCACGAGCTCTGGCAGAGGATTGCTGAGGACACAGGAAGGCAGGGTGCAAACAGCTCCGCACCTCTGTGCCACCCATCACAGACGCTTCCCAGCCATGCGGCTGGGATTTTTGGCTACTGCGAGCAGCCTCCCAGGCACCTCTTTTGCACTTCAGGGGAACTAAATGTTTCACACAAAGTGGCATATTCTGACAAGCACTTATTGGTCATCACAATTTTTCCAAATTGCTTCTGATTGAGTGCTTACATCAAACAGTTTTGTTGCCGAGTGTTGTTCTGTACACCGGTTACGAAGACAATTCCCTACAAAAACACTGCCTGTCAAACCCTCAGTTTTCAGTGCAGGCAGCCAACCACGTACCTGACCTGCCAGACAGTATCAGATGATGATCAGAAAAGACTAGGGAGAGAAAATGAGATGTCAGTGCCATGTACTGGCTCTTGGGCACTGCCAGGAGAGACCAAATCAGCCGTTTCGTCCATTCACTCAAGCACCTGCAGGCTCAGGTCTCCAGCCAGGGGGAAGGACGCTCTCCTTGTTCTAGAAGGAAAACGGGTGGGATACCAAGGAACTTCTCCCTATTAACAAAATACCCAGGACACAGGCCTGCACTGTCTGAGTCTTTAGGACACACACATTTGTTCACAATAGTTAGCAGGCTGTCAAGTTTCTTTGAGGAGCAGAAGCAAGGGAAGGGCAACATTCAGAACTTCTCTTTCTGCCAAACCTGAACAGATTTTTGAGGGATGAAGGCAAGTCTGTCGCTCCTCACGGCTGAATTTCAAAAGCCTATTGAGAATAAAGCTCCACAAACAGTTTAACAAAAATGTTATTTTGTAATGGTACGTACCGGGCAAAGTAAATAGCAGCGCAGCTCCCCTGCCCAAATCTATCATGGCCATTCTGCAGCTGTAGGTCTAGGGCTGAACAGGACCGACTCCTTGAAACACTATTGAGCCACTTTTTCTCCTTTTGGGCAGAGGAGCAGACTGTTCTAGCGCAGGGGATTGAAAGGACACAGCCATGGCCGACAATCTTAGGAGCTCAGGTCAGTCAGATATTCTTATGAAGACAGACAAGCCATGCAGTGTTAAGCGGTTTCCTGCTAAGTAACATACTTGAAAATACAGCTGGTCAGACATAAAATCTGATGCTTTTAAACAATAAGCCAGTTCAAAGCAAACTTTCCTTCAATACAAAGTCTAGAAATTAGTCACTATAAAAATGGCATAACTGACATTTTAAGCAAAGCGAGTTCCTGCTGTTAGCTCTTGCAAAATTAAACAACTGTGCCAGGCTCCTCTCGATAGTTTAGGGTTGGGTGGTCTTGGATCAAAATATGGTTACTCATACTCAGCAGACTCAGATTCCCAGCTAAAAGCAGTGCTGCTTTCTGCTGGTGCAGTCAGGGTAAGAGCTGGGGCCTGTAGCTCGAAGGCCAACAAGATTCAAGTATTGAGAAATATTTGAGTTATATTTCACTTTCACTGGTGGGGCGTGTGGGAAGGAGGTAGAGAAAAATAAGAGCAAACATAGCTAATCCCTTACTCCTCAATTTTTTCTACTGTAATTGAATTTGCCCACAAATAGCAGCATAATCATCCCCACTACTGTGGAGGTACGGAAAGCAGTCAAAGCAAGAGATTCTCCCTGCTTTAGCAATCTGTTAATCCGAACGTTACCATGACGAATATGGAAATGGCCAATTCTAGCCACAGATTTGGTCATGATTGGTTGCAGACTGTAAAAACACATGAAAAAAAAAATTTTTGTTTCTGCATCTAGTTGAAACCAGAGATGCATTTGTGTGTGCATTAATTGCCGCACCGGCCCTCTGCTTTTTAGTTGTGGGTTTGTCTTCACCACAACCCCCCAAACTCATTTATTGTTTTATTGCCTATGTTTGCTGCAGGACATGCAAGCAACTTGAAATTCTCAAGTCCATCTTCATCTTGCATCTAAACAATAACTGCTAATATACTGAGAGAAGACCAAGCACTCCTTTCAGCTTTTTGGTGTTTGATCTGTACTGAGCTCTCAATGTTTCTTCCTGTTCCCAGACATCTTTATGGTTTTCAAAAGTTATAGTAATCCCAGATCCCGAGGGTGGATGAAGTTGGAAGGAACTTTGTAAGATTGTCTTTGTCTAACCCCCTCCTCAGGGCAGGGTTAACCACAGCAGGTTGCTCAGGACTCTGTCCAGTTGGGTTTTGAGTATCTCCAAGGACGGAGACTCCACAGTCCCTCTGGGCAGCCTGTTCCGGTGTGCAGTCACCCTCACAACATTTTTTTTTTTTTTTTTCCTTATATTTAAGTGGAGTTTCTTGTATTTCAATTTTTGCCCATCGCCCCTTGTCCTATCATTGGGCACCAGAGAGAATAGTCTGGGCTCCATCACCTCTGCTCCCTCAGGTATTTATTTACTCCATCAGGTATTTATACACTCTGATAAGATCCCCCTGAGCCTTCTCTGCTGCAGGCTGGAGAGTCTCATCTATCTCAACCTCTCCCTGTATGTCAGGTGCTCCAGTCGCTTAATATTCCTTATGGCCCCTCAGTGGACTCAGTCCAGTAAGTCCCCATCTCTCCTGTACTGGGGAGCCCAGCAGCAGATACGGCACTGCGGATGTCTCACCAGTTCTGGGCAGAGGAGAAGCATCACCTCTCTTGACCTGCTGGAGATGCTCTGCCTGGCACAGCCCAGGAGGCTGCTGGTCGCCTTTGCTGCAGAGACACATTGCTGGCTCATGGTCAGCTTGTCCCCCACAATCTCAGCCAGGTTCCACCAGCACCCCAGGAATGCTGCGCAGCTTTGCTGGTCTGAGATACAAGTGAAGCAAACGTGGTAGAAAGAGGTATTATCTTTTACCAGGTGAACTCAGAATGCTGGAAAAGGCAGACGAGAAGAATCCCAACAGCGAATTAAGTTAAAATGCCATCAGTTGAGGAGATCAGAGGAAGTAATTTGTAATGAAATGTACAAATAATCTGTGGATCTGCCCCGAGCCACTACCCAAGCAAACAGCACAAATCTCACAGACCATCCAGGGACACTCTGGCAAACAGGGAAAGCTTCTGCAGCTTTACTGATAGCATTGCAAATCTAAGAAGTAGAAATCTTTATCCCGCAGGACAGGGTGTGTGGCTCATAACCTGCATAGACAAAATGCCCAGTTATATTGGATTAAGTTTTCACATTCAAGCCAAATGAATGATCTCCTTCTCTACAAACCCACAACACAGTCTGCTCCCAGGGAAAAGGTCTTGCACTTCATGGACCACTGCTCTCAACTTCAAGGCAATTTCTGTGCTACTCCTGCCTTTACTGATTTAGGCTCCCCATTTTCATTGAAACGAGGAATTAACTCTTGTATTCAGTGCTACAATATATCCTATAGCATTGCTGCTCACAGCTGGAATAACCGAACCAGCCACCAGTCCCACTGCCAGTGACCCAGACCCGGCCACGAGCAGGGTGCGAGGGGGAGCAGTGCAAGCAGAGCCTTGTCCTGCACTGAAGCTGGAAGGGTTCAGCATAGGCCGCTTGAGCCCAGCCTGCCAGGATCCTCGACGTGCTTGCTGATACTAACTGCTCTGGAAACTCCTCGCTTTAGACATGACCTGGTTCTTTTACCTGTTCTTAAAACAATATACATGCACGGTTATTGCTTTTCATTTATTATACCAAAGATACGTAGCTTCAGATACATGCGTGAGTGGCCAAGCTAGAAAAGGGTATACAAATTGCCTTCAAACTACTTGGAAAAGCACACATTTACCAAGATAACAGTGTATTTGCAGAGGTGTGGATCTAGCCCTGTTCTAACTATTACTTCAAGCCCTTGTTTTAGCGGCAGTATTTCACTCCTACATAAATCCAGAAATATTCAAATGAACACACAGATAAATACAATAATAAAAACAGGAGATTATAATCTAATAATAAAATAGATAATAAACATCTTACTCAATAAAAGATAAATGCCACGATATCAAACGGAGCAGTTACACCCAGGCATCATTAGCAAGGTGCCCTGTCGCAGAGAAGGCAACCCTCGCAGCAAACTGCATCCACAGCCACGCAGCCAGCGCTGGGTGCTCCTTCCCTTCTGCTCAGCACTCGCGCGGGTGCATCCAGAGTGCCGTAGCCAGTTTTGGGCTCCCCAGCACAAGACAGACACTAGACCACGGTCCAGCAGAGGCCACCAGGATGGTTGGGGGCTGGAGGAGATGCTGAGGGAACAAGTGGGCAACACTAAGGAATCCATCATGTAGCAGGATTGACTTCTACTAACTATTTAGCTCACAAGAAAAATTTCAGATTGTATTCAAACGCAGCACATATTAGTGTTTCGTTGTTGAGAAGGTGAGGTGCTCACTGCCAAGCAGCCCAGGGGCACATGTGGCAAACATGGCTCTGCCATGCCCGTTTGAAGATCTGGGGGATCCTCTGGGCATCGGTCTAGGGGAACATCTGGAACTGGCTGAAGTCAGCTGAAACCAGCCGTGTTGTTCTATAATGCTCTTTCCTGCCAGATAAATAGTGACTAAAAGGTGTGAAATTCTGTACTGGCTTTAAAAACAGCCAAGAAAATCAAAGGAATTTCTTCCAACTTGCTCTCTCCAACTGGGTGCCCTACTAACCAGTAACACCACATGGATAACACATCAGAGCCAAGAGGATGCCAGCAGGCATCAGCAAGATTGAATCCCACTGGAAACGTTCAAATGTGTGATCAGATGCTGCATTTTTACTGCTAGTGAACTCTAACAAAAAGCAATTTCTTCCACCCGCTAGAGAGTTGAGCCAAACGCAAGACAACAAAGTAGTAGAGAACAGATACATTCAGCCAAAAATTATCTACATTTAGTGGAAATCAGATCCAGCTCCCAGGTTCCTGGCAAGTGGATAAGATACCCCTGGGTGTCACAGCAGCCACCGTGCCCAGCGCACCATGTTCAGCTCTCCTGTACCTCACTGAGCCTAAACGTGACCCTCACAGCTTCAGGTGTGAGTCAGTGCTTAGACAATTAAACGGTTATGCTTGCATTATAAATAATATCATACATATCCCAGATGATAGTACACTTATGGCTGCATTACAATAACACAGAAAGGTGAGCTGTAAACCATGTACACACACTCTAATATAAAATTTTACCCTACCCATCTCACAGCAGGAACACAGAATTTTACACTTGCTCACAAACTTGCCACAATCAAGTCTCCTGCATAGCCCTTCCCCATTTCTCTTTAGAGGGATTACTTGATGTTTGATATTTCCTGAGACACTTTTTAATTTAAATTGCTAGAAAATCCATACCAACACGCAATTCAAAAGTCTATATATGAATTGAGCAACAGATCCAGTGGAAATAGAGACCTACGCTAGAAACACTGAGAGACTGTTAAATACAGAGGTTCTGACAGGAAATATTTCCAAATAGCAGAAAGACTTGCTGAAGTTACAGAGTCTCTCTCTTTTTGTTTTCTAAACAACACTCATTCTGTATGGTATGGACATGCCTCTGACAGTGCTTTCAACTTTCTGCTCAGCAGCACCCTGGAATTTTTTAATTAACCCTGGAGGAAATTGAGCAAATCTCAAGCAAACACTACACAAACCAGACCTCCTGAAAAAACAGCATTTCACAGCTAGTATTTATGGATTTAAGGCTTAAAATCCCTGGGATAGCTGCTTACTTTCTCACTTTTTGTGAGCTTCTCCTCCTCCCCTTCTTTATGAAAACATCCTATTTTTCCCCCCCTCTTGATAATCTTCATAAAACATGCATCATTAGTACTGCACACTTGGTTTTGGGTTACTGAATATGCAACACTGTCTTGAACAATACTTGCCGAGAAAGAAACCACAGGGTGTTGGGAAGAATTTGCTCTGTATCTACATTTTATTCCCTCCTCACAGGGTTTACAAAGCATGGGATTTGGGAATAAACAGGTCTCTTCTGCAAGCACTTTGCATATGGAGCCACTGAGTTTCTCCTCCTCATACACGCCTGTACGAAGGATTACAGTATTTCAGAAGCTTTTCACCCCTCAAGCCTCTCCACAGCAATTTCCTCATGCCCACACGTTTCCTCCACCACCTCACATCCCACTCTTCTCTGCAAATTACACCTCACATAAACATTGCTGGGTTACTTGCAAGTAGCACATGTTCATTTTCTCTTCCCTTCCTAATATAAATTTCTCTCCTAGCAAATACACAGAAGGGACAGAAAAAGCAAAACAGGAGGTCTTACCTTTTGACGGTCGTCTTTGTTTCGTTTGAAGAGAAGAGAACGTACCCATTACAGCACCCATTGCAAAAGCTACTTGTGAGTTTTTGGGGAGGATTTATTCTGGCTGAGATTTTTTTTTTTTAATTCTTCTTCCCCCACCCCCCCCCCCCCCACCACCACCAGTGAACAAAATCTAAGCAAAATGCCCCCAAGAACAAAACAAACCAGAGGAAGTCAAGAGAAGAAAGAAAAGAAGAAAGGAGGAGGGAAAAAGCAAAGCACTGCAGCTCAGCGTTCAGCAAGCGTTCAGCTTTGAGGGTTTTTTTTTTTTTTTTAAGTCAACACACATGCACTGACTCACAGCCGGCTGCACTGTTATTATTCAAAACAGCTCCCCATCAAAATTTAAATGCTAGGTAGATTCCCTCAGACCAGAGCTGGCAGCAGATGCATCAAAATATTTACTGGAGCACAGCCACATAAACACACAGGCTAATTCTTCCTCCCGTTCCCTTATGGCTCCAACCAGCAGCCGGTAGGTCTAGCGAGGGAGCATCAGTGCATCTCTTCCAGTGAATACTAAACTGGAGTCCTGTAGACATGCCGAGGGTCTCGGGGCGAAGCCAGGGCTTTGGGCTGGGTACCAATTCGGAATGAATGGAAATCTTCTGAGTGGGAAACGATAGTGAGCGAGGCATCAAGCCCCAGCTGTGCAGACTGCATGCTCCTGCTAATTAAGAGTCTGACAGAAAGGTAGGAAGCAGCAATCTCTAACAGTCTTCTCGAGCAGAAAAGTCAGGGGAAAATAAGTAAGTGCAATGGGGAAAAACAGAAAATTTCACCACAATCCTTTTTCGTCGCATCCTTTCTCACGCACCAGAAGCATGTGCAAGACAGCTGTTAATACTTATTCTTCTGCAAAGTATGTGTGTGCACGTTCTTTTTAAGAATATTAAAACAACAAACTGTTGAAACAAAATTCTGCAAACATCCAGTGGCTTGGAGGAAGTAGAACAATTCCCAGCATTTTGTTCAGTTCTGTTGTATTTCAAAAAAAAAAAAAATCGGCTACGCATCTTGTTATGTTTTCTCAGAAGGTGAAATAGCAAGTGCTCAGCTACAGAAAGAGTTAAACATACCGAGGCAGCCATCAGAAGCAGAATTAATTTGCTATTTGCACATGGTTACCACGATTAAGGCAGCATCTGTGCAAATACTGTATTTGTCTGAAGAAATTCATTCCTACACCAGAGACCAAAGCACCTTGTCTCAACAGGTTTCCCCAGCTTTCCTCTAACTTTGCAGTAAAGAGTTCCTCAAAGGCAGACCCCAGAGCCCCCCGGATCAGAAGCCGCATACCATCCAGTCCCTGGAGGTAAAGCCCTGCGATACCTTCTGCTCACACGCTGCCAGCAATGCTGTCTTTGCATGCACAGGTGTTTTTGCATCCCTAGTGTACACCAGCAAAGAGCTTTCAACTAGTTGCTAGTTGCAAAAGGCATTACACAAAATTTTTTATTTTTTACAACTTAAAACACAGCAATCGAACTTTTTCTGAGGAATGTCTGAAGGTCCTGTTTAGATACCAAAGTCCTGAACTGAAACACATCGGTTTGCAGGCAGGTGCAAAGTGCCCGAGACTTGGGGCACACAGTGCTGCCGTTGTCGTCACTGGGGGGAGCCTGTCCTGGCTTCTGCAACACCCCCTGGCCCTCCCCAAATTCCTCCCCCAGGCTGGCCACGGCTGTGGTCCCACAGCCCTTGGGCTGACAGGCTTCTCCAGCCACCCGGATCCAGATGGGTGTCCCTCAGGCTAAGGTGATCTCCACAAGGCACTAAAAAGCTGTATGAGATTCTTAAGCTTTCTCATTTAACTATTTATATTTATTTTATGAATATTTTATTTGTGTTTACACATTAAAATATTACATAGGCTACAGTGTGCATGTGGAAAATCCCTACTCTTGGTATTTGTGCACACAACAAGCTGGAGGGTGACCAGAGGCCACGGCAGATGTGCCCTCATGTAACAGCAGCTGCTTCAAGCCACAGTTGCCAAGATGAGAAACCAGCAGGTGAGGACGTGCCTGGGTATGTTATTTCTCATGCAAACAGGGAGCAAAGAGAGATGCTGGGGCTCCTGTTTGGCAGCCTGGGTTTGCAGACCCTTTGTCACCTCAGTGATACATCACTACCCTTACTGGCCACGGCTGCCATGACTGAGCCTCCCTGGGACTTGGGGCACGAGCTGTGCTCCTGCAGCAGAGCGGTCACCCCTGGATCAGGCCTTCGCCGGCGGGCGAGAGCTGCGGTGGTCCTGCCCCCCCGCAGCGGGAGGCCTCAGCACCATCCCTGGACTCCTCTAATGGCATCAAGACAGCTAAAAGCATCCTACCACCAAAAGCAACAAGCTGCCAGTGGGATGCTGTGCTCCCCTGACCTCTGCTCCCAGGCGTGATGTCTCCAAGATGTCAAGAATGGAAATCTCCTCAATCTAGGCAAAGTTGTCGCTAGCAAAAGTCAATGAGCCACAGCTCCTGTCACACCATCCACTCGCAAAACCACATGTCAGTTGACCCATGCACTGGGAAAACCAGTGTTATACACCTAAGAGCTCCAAAGTAAAAGGTTGCAAAGAACTACAGGGATTATCACAGAATCATTTAGGTTGGAAAAGACCTTTAAGATCATTGAGTCCCACCTTACACCTAACACTGCCCAGTCCACCACTAAACCATGTCCCTAAGCACCACATCTACACGTCTTTGAAATACCTCCATGGATGACAACTCAACTACTTCCCTAGGCAGCCTGTTGCAGTGCTTCACAGCCCTTTTGGCGAAGAATTTTTTCCTAATACCCAATCCAAACCTCCCCTGACACAACTTGAGGCCATTTCCTCTTGTCCTATTGCTTGTTACTTGGGCAAGAGACCAACCCTCACCTCACTACAACCTCCTTTCAGCAAAAAGCACATAGAAATCAAGATTCCTCCTGACATCGGCTGGATCCCAGCAAGCTCGGCCTGGGAGTAACAGATTAGGCTGCCTATATGGTGAGATACCCTAGCAAAAAGCAATTTTGGAAGATAAAATTGCACCCCCGATGCTGCACGGTTGTTTACTTGGAACAGCATGGTATATGAAGGCGGAGGGCAAATGTGAATATTCAGTCATCTTTGAAACTTCAAAGAAAAAGAAGACTTGTCTTGCCTGGAAACCAGTATCGACAGACTCCTATGAAATCATGGAGATAAATGGTTACATGCATTTTTGTTTGCATGACTCGAACATACAAGAATGGGGACAAGAGGAGGGACCATGTCTGTGCCTGAGCAGACGAGCACAGAATCCCACATCACCAGTTCAAAAGCAGCTGCTTTCTCTCACAGCCAAAAATCAAGACCTCAGAGGAACAGAATCATAGTAAACACTAATGAATTAGGGTATTTGCCACAGCAGGCAGGAATTCTCTTTCCCCAAAGATGACAATCCACATTGATCAACCTAAAAGATAATACTTGAGACTTAACAAGTGCTGATGGTCACCCAATATCTGAGGAGCTGAGTATTTTTCAGAGCATTTCCTTTAGACGTTAAGATGAAGACTGAGCTCTGGCTGTGATGGTGAGATGCACAGTTCTATCTGTGTGGGTACCTAAGCCAGCAACCCAGGTAAAAGCTGTTATCAGAGGATCAAAGGAGATACCATACTGCAGCGAACCTGACTGCAGCCCCCAGTATTGATTTGCAGTGCTCCAGAGCCCAGCCACTGCGTACTTCCCAGTGCAGTGAGAAACCTGGCTGCACTTCACCGGGCTCTCTCACGGCATGATTTACACACAGTTCTCAAGCATTTGCTTGCACAGCTGAAGGTATGTACTGCTTCAGGATGCCTGTGCCATGCCTCAACCCATCCACTTTCCCACAAAAAGTTCACCCAGCGGGTGAGTTGCGTGACCGCCCCAGCAGTCACCAAGAGGAGGGGAGAGTGCCCCATGGGAAAGGGCGAGTGCTTCAGGCAGGCGATGGGCAGACAGACACTAGGCACGCACGGACACAGCGACGCACGCGAAGCGGCCATTGGGGTATGCCTCTGCCCCAGCAGAAGCCTGTGTACATACTCAACCAAGCACTTAATGCTGGATGCTGATCTCCCAAGCTAGATCAGCAGGGTGGACGTGTCCCTGCTGGTCACCACTAATCCATCATCATTGTCTGCCAGCAATTAAACCCCACTCCATCCTTTTACCATTGCTATACACTGTATCATAATAAATTCTGCCTACTAACTAACAAAACCATGACCTAATACTATTCACTGACCATCTTCCTGATTTCTTTCCACCTCTTAACTCTACACTATTGCCTTTAATAAGCATCTGTGAGACTTTGAAACATCAGAGCAAAGGAGACAGACACTGGCAGTGATGTAGGTGCTGCTTTGTTGCATGAAACCAGAAGGTTTGGTCAGAATAAGTAGTTCATTATTTTTAATAAATGCAAATATAGCATCTTCAATTAGGGAGCCATATCACCTGCTAGCTGATATGGTTATGTGATGGAAATCTCCTGGGAGCAAGATCACAGGGACTGGTAAAGCTCTGCTCCCTGACGTAGGATCAGGTCCCCTTCCCACTGAAGCCAACAACTGATGCAAAATGGAGCCAGACCACAGTTGCATTATATCTATCCTGAAGCACCATTTCTGGTATTTTTGTGGGTATATACAGGAAAGTAGAGGGGGAGGTTGATTTTTTTTTCACCATGCAGAAACGTGGACTGCTGCCAGGAAAAAACACCCTCCCATAAGCACGGTATCCAGGGACGCAGTCTCTGGTTTATCAGCCATCGTCTCCGACAAGGCAAAGCTGGCAACGTCGATCTGTAGGACTAGCCAGGGAATGCCTCAGACATATCCAGATTTTAAAACTTAGGGCGTTGGTGAAATTCATTCAGATTTTTTTTTGTCTCCCAAAGTACAGCGATGAACATTGGCATAATAGGAACACAAATGAAACCTGAAAACTGCCTGTTTATAGCAAGCCCTTGTCATTCGCTCTGTATCTAGCAGCTTTGAGTGGTTCCAGGTCGGTGCTGCTTTAAAAAGCTTAAATAGAGCTGGAAGTGACTGATTCCTTTTCTCTTCTGGGTATTTTAGGAATGAGACTTAGGCAACATTGGCCAGAGTTTCTTTCTATGCTCTTAAGACTAAAGGAATTTCATTTTTCATATTCCAGTAACTAACACTTGTTTCAGGGGAGCATTTTACACTTACCCAACAAGAGCAGCTTCATTTTAAGGCAGAGGTGATTTTCTTTTCACCTGAGCAGCTACTGTTTTCCTTGAGGACGAATGTAAACCAAGTCCTTTCGACAAGCAACTGAGAGCGTACAAGTAGCAGCCTGGGAGCTGGGACGATGCCACATGAGCACTGACACAGAAATGCCAGGGCTCCTGCTTTCAGCTGTGTCCACTCAACTGCAGCCTGGTCAGATGTTCGTAAGTGGGACCCACCGACACCGGCCCAATTATCGCTCAGTGCTCCGGCACGAACCACTGCCAGCCATGGTGACAAGCTGTGTCCCCCCAGCAGCACAAATGCTCCTGCGATACTCGGGCCATGGATTCCTCCATGAGGGATGGCAGCTGGTGGGGTGAGCAGCAGACATGAATTTTGCATCGATTGCACAGGCACTGATATGGCAGCCCCCTTGCAGAAGCTGCCTGTGCACCATGAGAGCTGCCCACAGGCTCTTGCCCTCTCTTCCACCTCTCTGAGTTTTAAAGCAGATCATGAGACACTGAGACTTGGGGGGGGGGGGGGAATAAAAATCAAAAGCAAGAAGGAAAACGCTCCTTTTCTAAGAGAATGAAATGAGAGTTTCTGTTGCTTAGCAATTTTTTAACTAGTTGCTGTCCTCAGCCGTCTGTGCCAGAACAGCCTCTGCCAAGCACTTTGCCTGACCCTAAGCCCAAGGCTCCGCAGAAGTCCTGGCAGGAGCTGTGACCTGCCGATTGCCAGAGTCACTGCCTGCCTGGGTGAGGAGTTGCAGAGAGCACATCTACCCCGCCACCTACCCGGAGCAGCCCAGACATTCCCCCAGCGTCACGGACGGACTCATCTTTCAGGTCACCTCAGTGCTGAGGCTCCAGGCAGCAGCACTCCACACAGTCACAGACCAACTAAGGAAGACCAAGGTGCGAAAGCATGGTAGGAAATGAATAAAAATAGCTCCAGCTGGATCCTGAAGACAACAAAATCATCGCCATCACAACCATATGCATAGGGCTTGAGATGCCAACAAGCCTCCATGGTGCAGCCCCCCGAGACAGCCCACAGGACTTGAGGAGCAGGAGAAAGGCAAGGGCACCATTTCTCTAGCAGTAGTAGTAATAATTTTCCTTTTCTTTATTTCTCTGCTATTATTAAAAACAAAAATAAGTCTTTGATTAGACTGCTACGGTTTCAGTTACACTAACTAATACATTTAAGGCATGTTTCTGTACTACAGATACAGATGAACTTCTTAAAATTGTCCCAGTTCAAAGCGGGAAGGCAGACAGCTAAGAAAAATCCACCTACCGAAAAAGCACACACAGCCCCAGCAAAGAGCTGCAGGGATCAACTGAAGCAGCATGAGACAATCTCATTGCAGGGGCGTTGGATGAGATGACCTTTAAAGGTTCCTCCCAACCCAAACTATTTTATGATTCTGTGAAACTGCTCTGCCACTGGAAACCTGCTTGATCACAAAGAGACCAAGACGAGGCAGTTTTTTGCTGGTCTACACCTGTAAAAAGTGTTGATGGCCCACAAAGACCCTCATTTACCTTTTTATCAATGTAAGGACATACTGGGTCTTCCTACTCCAGATTTTAATGAAGTCAGAATTCAGGACATAGATATTTTTTTTCTAGCACCTAGTTTTTGGAAATATTTCTTCCCAAAAAGCAACAATACACAAGAATTTAATTTTTTTCCCCCCCCCTCCACTCACAAGCCATTATAATAAACGGAGATGTTTTCAAAGACATCTTTTGCTCTCTATAAGGACTAGGTAGCAGAACAGAAGCTATTAAAAGATTCATTACTGCACCTCTACAGGCCCAAAGCAAATTCTCATGCTAACTAGCTTTGCCAGATCTCAAAAGCTAGAGGTCCTCCCTTCCATTTTGATGGAAATATATTTTTCATGACATGAAAGCCAGCAAATAATAATGCTGAGAAATCCGATGAAAGAGATGAGGCTTAAAGCTTTGGGATCACACAGATTTTAATGTAAATAAGGCAGTGACAATATTAAAGTGTTGGAAAGCCACTTGCTTTCCAGTCTACAGCAAATATAGCTATGCAAACCCAAACAAAATAAATGCAATGTCATTTAATGCCACCAAACAGGGAACAGAAAAACAGGTGTTGAGGTCTGAGCAATACGGGATGCTCCTCCTCTAACATCCCGAGCAGGACTGCGGAGAATGGAGTTGGCATTTTCCATCCTATTGTTCAGAGCAAGCAGTCAAGCATCAGTCTCCTGAAATCAAGATCAGATATCCCTGCTCTGGCCTTTCTTCTTACAAATACCAAAACAGATCACCACTGCAGCTGCACATAGCTACGCATGGACATACACGTTTACGTACTTAAAGGCAAAAAGAAAAAAGAACAAGGTATTGTTCGGCCTGTATGAGGCAGCGTAGCGAGAGCTGAAAATAAAACTGCATTATTGTCTGCTGGTTCTTCTTTGTTATAGTAATAAAACTGGGCAGAATTCCACAGAGCAGACCTAATGTTTGCCCTAAGCATGTCACACTCAAAAACAGATAGCTGAGAGCTCAGGAAGGGAACATTTCACATTTGTAGCGACAACTTCAACAAAACACGAGGTAGATCCTGGTTTATATCTTCGGTTGGAGTATTTGTTCTGTGAACAGGGGAAGACTGTTTCCAGATAAAAACTTGAAAGAATATGAGACACACAAAACCTGGGCAAAGCACTCGCCCAAAGGGTGGCATGGAGAAAGGACCGAGAGCAGGAGAGGAGGGATTCTGTGGGAGCACCAAGCGGGGTCTCCTGGCACACTGCTGCCAGCGGGAGGGAGCAAATGCTGACAGACGGGCAGCAGGACACGGTGCTGAACCCTGTAACGGTGGCGGCAAGGAGATGCCCAGAAAAGACTGGTGGCATTGGTGTGCCAAAAGAAAAAGGAAGGTGGCGAACGACAGTGATGTGAACCCATCTGGTGAAGGGATGGAGCTGAACAGAGGCCAGGAAGTGGGAATAGCAAAAGGCTGCACTGCTCCCCAAAACATGAGCCTTTAGCAAGGAAACTGTCGGTAAAAGGTGGGGTTTAATGACAGGGAAACAGAAAAACTGGAAGAATTTCATAACAGCATCTATCTGGGAGGGGAAGAAGGACAAACCTCAGTCCTGAAATCATGCTGCAGAGCCAGAGCGCTCAGAGGAAGAGTGTGTCTGGCACAGCCAAGGGCACCCGAAAGGAGGCTGCATGCGGAGGAAACAAGAACTGCAACGTTTCGTTCTCAGGATGCCATTACAGTAATGCCTGAGGATGAAAAAGCTCACATTTCAGTAATGAAAACCATCTATTACCCCATGAAATCTGTTTGAACGTTGCGCCAAGTGAAGTCTTGCCTTTCAAAATTATAAAATCCATACATGAGAAACTTCAAGACGGTCTGAAGCAGAAAACCTTGAGGAATATTAGCCAGAATGAATGATCAGGCCACAGAGAAGGCTGAGAAGCAGGACACCACTACTGCACTGTGGCAACCGCACCAAATGCCATTTGAAAAGCAGTATATGGATATGAATGTAATGTGTTAAGGCATTTCTCACATACAGAACGAGGGGCATGCTTTTTAAGGTAATTTCGGCAGCCAACAGCAACAGAAGATCCCAAAAGCCTTTTCCCTTTGCAGGAAGGGAGGCTGGAGCAGAGATGCTGCGTCACACTGCGTCCCACAAAGCCCGACTGAGACTGGCCTGCGTAAGGGCAATACGAGAACCTGGCTGCCAGGTAGGCATTTACTCCCACTCCCTGCAACGGCACTGACAAGCAGCGATGGCAATATTCACAAAATAGGCGCTTGTCTGCTAAAAACACCACAGGGAACATCAAGCAGCCAACACCAAGTATCTGGTACATGCATAAACCCAAAGCTCAGTAAACCATTTTATCATCTTCGTACATGAGCGTTTCTGTTGCATCCACAGCCTCTATGAACATTACAGAGGAAGCGTACAGCTAGTAACAGGCTCAGGGTGACATTTATTGCAACCGAACACAGAAAAAGATCCTGGGGAAACCTGTCCTGGTCATGTGTGTGATGACAAGGACATTCCTCCCAACAGCTGGGACAGGCAGTGCCGGAGTGTGGCACGTACTTGTCCCTCACTCACACACCCAGCGTCAGCTCGTCACTGTTTGAACTTACAAACTAAGCAAGCTGAGCGACAGGCAGGAATTCGATGGTGTTTTGTTCCCAGAAGCATTAAAGAGCATATGTCAAAACTACATAAAGAATGTGAACAATAAATGTCAGTCCAGGTTAACTGGCGGTTTCATTTCTGTCTTGTGATAATTGTCAAAGAGACCTCATTGAGAAAGACAAAACAATTTTAAATTATTTGGTATTTCCATAGATGGCTGATAAATTGACTCCAAACAATTCCACAGACAGTGAATTTGCTTTAGGGAGGAGAAGAGGGTAGAGAAGACATTCAGATGGTTTTGGACCTCTCCTTTCCTTTTGTTCTAGTGCGCTTCAAAGTAATGTGCCAAACTAACCATGTATAATTCAGGTCATTGAGCAGATGCACATACCTCTGGGTAACTAGCATGGATAGTTAACCAGCTATTGTTGTTTCACATTTCACTTCTCACCATAGGGTCTTGTAAAAGCGAACAAGAGCAGCCATTAGACATCCCTAGGTAAGTTCAGCTTCTGTCAAGTTAAATCATATCAGGCGAAAAATATGCTAAGAGGATATTCTGTTTGTACATTGGTACTGTTTCATTCTGAATGTGCCAGGAATGTATGCCAGGCACGTGTGCTCCCTTGCCCAGGTCCTGCTAGAAGGTACTCTGAAAAAGCCAGAATTTTAAGGTTTCTAATCATTAGTGGCATCACACTTCAACTGAAACGATGTACAAATTCATTGCATCATTTCATAACTTTCAAAATAAGCACAACTATTAATGAAGATTCATCATTTTATGTTTATGTTCTATGCTGTAATCTTTCCGGCTGGAAAACATCTGAGAGAATTATTCGACTAAAACGTTCGCTGTTTGAAGCTGGATAAAACAATGCATTCAAGTGGAGACTAGCTTGGCAAGTTTCATTAAGATAACGTATGCACCAACACCTCCCAAACTCATAATATCCTGCGCTCCAAACAGCCAGGGTTATGTCTCCCTGAATTTGCCACCCTGCAAACGCGCATCTTCTGATGCTCCACCTGTACAATCTGCCTGCAGTAAATTAACAGTTTGGGTTTGATACAAAGGTCTCCCTCCGTATATTAGCATCAGTCTGGCATATTGCCTGGGAATAGTTTGATTTGTTGTTAACGTGTACTGAACCACACTACTTCTGTGCAAGATGGAGCAGACTCTTTGCTGCAGACTGGACATAAACAGGCTTTGAAGTTAAGATGTGGCAGCTGCCCTAAATACCCAACTAAAACCAGATTATGTCCGATACCCTGCTATAGCTACAGCAGTCCTAAGCAAAAGCAAGCTTAGGAACAAATGTCAGATGAGAGCCGGGCAGTGGTTTACTGCTACCTAAGCAAGCAATCGTGGGGAATCACAGTGTCCCTATGGAAACCTCAAGGTCTGTGACAAGTGCAATGACTACTGCCAGCAATTAATATACTGAAGACTGAAAGTCATTCACCAAATTAAAACAAAGACTAAATTGCCCCAGAAAGATCATACTCCAGCCCACACATACAAGTAAACATAAATTAAGTGGGATTGGGGGTGACTGAGAAAGTAGCGTTATGGTGTGATCTTTTAATTGAAACCTTACCATGGGACCCACAAGATAAAATAAGGTTTGTTCT
>NW_010529481.1:71042-86924 GCF_000687285.1 Phaethon lepturus | reverse complement strand
GGGGGGGGGGGGGGGGGCGGGATTAAAAAAATTCAGGTAGCTCCCAAGTAATTAAAATCACTGACATTTTCAGTAAATGTTTTCAAGATAATGAAATCCTGGAATCATAATGGGAGCCAAATCCTACCTTCCTTTGACCAAAGGAAAACAGCAGTCTTTTTGAAAAAAAAAAAAAGTTTGGAAAATGTGTTTCTTAAGCACCTAGTTTTTATCTAGATTCAGTCACATTATTACATGGCAGAAATACGTAGAACTACAAAGATATGATGTGAAAAACACAGTGTTAAGACAGTCATTGAGAAATTTGGAGGTCTCTGCATTTTGCAGAGAATCACCTGTTTTGGGGAATAAGTGCAGTGTCCCTTTAACGTGTTTCTCTCAGCAGTACCAGTGAGTATCTCCATCTGTAACCCCATCTTAACTTCATTTATGTGAGAGAATTCACATTAAGGTTGCAGCAGATGAGGAATGCTTCCAATAAAAGGGATATATGCCATTCCTATTGTGCTAGCTGGTGGGCTGAATTATTATTATTGCAATTATATAATAACTTTCATCTTGATGCTGCAATGCTCCCCAAATCACATCATCGGTGATAGTTATTTTCAAATTCTGTCCAATACACCAATCCACATACTCTCTGGAGTCATTAACTAATTAAAAATATTCCACTTCAAGATACACCAATCGTAGGGTGGAGACAGCTCCCAGGCAAACTGCAGCACTACTTCCATTGCTGGCAGCACGCGGGTGTGTGCAGTAACTCCAATTAAAGCAAATGGACCCAAAACTCAAATGCAGATATTCAGGTCACAATGTCTATATTATTTTCAATTTGCCCAGTCAAGGGTATCTTCAGAACTGAGCATCAACGCTTTTTGGAACGCATCGCCTTTAAAGCACGAGTTGAACGAGCTACGCTGGCGGAGAATGATTCCTGTTAGCCACGGAAGGGCTGACGGAAGCAGCGTCCCTGCTGTGCTACCAGGGCCAAACCCTCAGCTGGAGGAAAGATCAGCACACCGTGCCACTTCAGGAAGCCGTGCTGATTTCACACACACACAGAGGAGTCTGTCAAACATTTCCACACATCATGCATACCCCCCGAGCAGGTATATATGGACAAAATAAGAAATTTCTGTTTGCAGAATAAGATTCCCAAAGCAAACATAATTAGTCTCTTGTCCATCAGGTGCTTTTGACATCTGCAGAAAACTGTTGTTACTGTTTTTGCCTTTCTCCCTTGCTCTATCAGCATCCAGAGGACACCAACCTAGACTAGTGCAAGTATTATGTAAAACTCTGTTATTTGTTATGGGAGACTCAATTCAACCCACAGACACACTGCATGTACACCAAGAGTGGGCACTAATCTTCGTTGGGCAAACCAAGTATCTACCGCAGCGAACACACTACTAGCCAGCTGGTGCCTGACCCGTTGGTGTCCCTGCAGGGGAGCCAGTGTTTTACTCCTATGCTGGACAACAGGCGAGCGATTAAAGTTCCCACAGATCCCCTCCTTGCTAAAACCCGGCTGCTAATCCAGAAATTTTGCATCTCTGCAGAGGAGCAGCGTGTAACGGGGAATACTTCTCAGTGGAACAAAAGCTACACAAACCTATGCCGTAACACGGAGCGTACGTTAAATAGCTAGGGAACTACGGCATTGGTAATTTTCTCATGAAGCTGATGAATAGCTTCCTACCAGGCGCAGATCAGTAAATTCCAGTCAGCCCTTTGTTTTCTTTCCAGGTCCCTCCCAGTTGGCTTCTGCAGAAGACTTATTCCTTGGTTTAGATCTAATTCTTGCCAAAGAAACGACAGCAAAAAAATTAATAGCAAACTTATATGAAACAAATCTTCAGCAATCCTCTTCTGCGAGCTATGAAGATTGTCATCAAAATTCATTAATCTAGTGGAAAAAGCCCTGGCATAAGTCAGCTATCAGGAACCTAAATGATTCAGGTTGGTTCACTGCTGCGTGCCTGGCCCGGGAGTGGGCTCTGCAGGGCCCCGAGCGCAGAGGAGATCCCGGCCGCTGCTTCTCTGTCTGTGCCGTTACGCTCCCGGTTTACAGAAGGCCCTGGAGCCAACTGCCCGCCCCAGCACAGCCAATTAATACCAATTGCAAGTAAGTTTGTCTATAAGCAGGGGCAGAGAGAGATGGGCAGATATCAGCTTTAAGTTAAAGCTGCAAACCCTAACTGGACAACCACAGAAAAGTATTATGCATGAGGTTATAATTTTCCCTATGACATTCAGACTACAATACCATTTTAAAAACTGAAATACATATTATCTTCTCTCCTTAATGCATCTAGATGAGAAAGTCTAAGATTTTCCTGCCCTTCCACACGGAAAGATAAAAAAATTCCAAATCCACCAAACTGCACCAGAAAAAAATGGGAATGGAGGTTCACTGCTGCTGATCTTAGTGAAGTCACTGGCTTCGTTGCTGTAACATACAGCAGTAAAAAAATACACAGATAAACTAATTCTTCGTTTCTGCTGTGGATATGAGAGCACTCCAGGAACATAAATCTGAGACTCAGCTAACCGCTTACAATAAAACACCTACCAAGACGCACTGACCTTTCCTAGCCTTCTGATATGGGTCTGCAATCTAAACAAAACTCTGTCCTGCAATAACCAGGAATTATTTCTAATGACATGGGAAGGGAAGAAAAAAAGAAACAAAGGAGAGAGAGAGACCCATGTTGCACCAAGATTGGTCCAATTCTACCAGATTACATTTTGGTGAAAGGTACAATGACAATTGCATAAACTGCTGAAATTTGAGCAAGTGTTACACAAAAGCTGAGCACCTTCTCTATTTTATTGGCATGAATCTTCAATGTTCACTCTAAATATACATTTGTGGGTAACAAAATGATCTCCTAAATCTCCTAGTTAGTTTTCTGCTTGCTACCATTTACATGAAGATAAAGACTCAGAGCCCAAATTGAAATTTAGACTATGCTTTGCCAAATACTTAAGATATACCTAAACACATGTATAGCCATTGTTCTAGAAACTGGACATAGAATAATACATGCATACACACACCTGCAGGCTTGCCCTCGTCAGCAGAGCTCTTGCACAGATGCTCATAGTACCAGATAGTGAACATACAGGTCTGCTTACATGTTTGCACGTCCACAGTGCTGCGTAACGTATATCCATGGAGTTAGTTCCCAGTCCAAAACATCCGAAGGAGCTGTCTGCAACTTTAAGTTGAATTAAAAGTTTAACCTAACTAGCCCCTACTCAAATGATGTATATATCCCAAGAACTTTCAGCACTGAGCTGCAACAGAATGTTTGTGTCAGGGCTAAGCCTGACCTGTTGCTGAAGTTCTCCCTTTGAAATAAGAGCCAAGTCCAAAGGAGCTTTTCCACTCATCTCTGCTTTGTATATCAGCTCAATGGGATGGGTGTTATGAAGCTACAACATGATACATTATGCAGCAGCAGAAAAAAAATAAAAATGAGTAATGAAAAGCATTCCTTATAATTTCATTTCTTTTCATGTTGGCAAATACGCAAACCTTTCTGTCTGCAAATCCATGCTGGTTAGAGAACTGATGCACCATAAATATAAAATGTTGGTATTTGTGTTTGGGTTGTTATATAGCCATTCAAAAGCAATTGCTCCTTGTTTCTTGATTATAAATATTTGTTAAAATTGTTTTTCATACCTTCCTGTCACAGACAAAATAGCTGTGTCTAGCATTTAAATGATGGCATTCAACAACCTTGCTTATGCTAATTGATACTAAATATATTAACAAGGCATGGATTAGCATACCATAACTATTCACACATGAAAACCACTGCTCCAGACAGAAGCAAGAGAGATCAGCAGCCAGCACATGCATTTGAGATTGTTTCATCAGTATACCCAATCCAACATTAATAACATTTTAAAAGGGATATCATATATTAAATGTGCTGTGCCATGTCATAGATAAAGCTGAGAAAAGAGCTCACTGCTTTGGTGATGAACAGAAAATCTCTCCATTGGATAAAGTTATGGAAATTCATGGGCAGTGAGGGTAGAGACTATTGCTGAGAAAAGCCGTTTTCCACAAAGAGCTTACATGCTCTGTCCTGGCAAGATGCTGACCACAGCTCAGCAGCTGGGAAAGGGAGGGGTCCAGCTCTAGAAAGCAAACTCCATAAGCGAACAAACCATTACAAGCAGCAAACCTGAAGCAATTTTAGACAAATTCTACTCGTGAATCAATGCCTCCATATTTCATATGCACCAGTACCAGACCTTTCCTCCTTTACCAGTCAGCATCCAAATATCTGACGCTCGCTCTTTATCTTGTGCTCAGTCTAGAGGAGCAGTCTAACACTACCTCAGGTCCACATTCCTGGTGTTTACTATGCCTCAGTCGCACTCTGTGTCCAAAGTCAGACAGCAATAAAACTGGAATTCAACACGTACCAAAGGCAGCTGAAAGAAGGAGCATGGGGCTGAGCTGCAGGGCATCACATGGGAGGATGAGTGACATCAACAAAATACCCAACAGGCTTGTTAAAGCCTGGCTTTGCCTTAGTCTCTCACAATCAGATGCGCCCACAAATGGTAAGAGCACATTAAGTATTGAATTGGGGCGGGGAGAGCAAACACACACAGAGAATGAAAGAAAAAAAAAAGTGAGAGAGGAGGATTCAAACTGTTTCTGTTTTGAAATTATTTGATGCTTAGCCCTTAGCAACTTGGGAGTGGATTAAGCATCACTTCACGAAAGTTGTCTTCCTGGAGCACCAAGAGGCATCACAGGCTCGTTACATTTTGGCTGATCCCGGGTGCGTGTGATTTGCTCCAGCATTTCCTCCTCTCCTCGTGGCAGGTTTCTATCTTTCTGGTGTCCGACCTCTGCCTTGCCAGGTGAGCCCTGAGGTTGAGAATTCATCAAACCCCTCTGAGAAATGTCTGCTGCTTTTGTCAATAAATTGCTTCTTGAAGCCCTGCTGGATTCTTCAGTGACCTCTTGTTCCTTTTGTGCCTGAAAAATGTTGAGTTCTTTAACTTTTTCTGCAAACTTCTTTTCTCCCTTCAGCTTTGCTTTACAGTCTTATCCTACATTGTGCTCAGTCTTATTTTTTGATCTTCTGATCCTCCTTTTGTAATTACATCTGATGCATCCACTCACCCAAACCTTTCTGAAGCTGTTTTGGGAGGTTGAATTTTCTTGAATGGTTAAAAAAATAATAAGGAGATCAGCAAGCAATTCTTGTAAATACGTGGTTACCTAACTCAAAGGTACAGCGCAATTTTGGGGTAGAAACTTGGATACATTCTATACTGAATGACATTAACCTTTTCATGTTTCTTGCAATTCCACGCATCTGGTACTTTCACAAAAGCTCTTGGCTGTTGCTTCTGAAGCCACGAGAATAAGGGTTTACTTACAAGTACCTCTCGAAAAATAGATAAACTACAAAACTAATGGGATAAAAATAAAATAAATGTGTTTTTCAAGTATCAATATAGACACAAAAGAAATGGTAACTTAATTTTAGGCCTAATATGTGTTAAGAAAATGCCACATAACCCTATTCTTTTTGAACTAGTGTCTTTATTAAACAAGTGAAATGAGGGTATCTGGAGCAAACAGATTTGAGAAAGTGACCGAAAGATGCACTAAAGAGACTGTCATGATGCAATAACTTAAACAGCACTAAGTAACGGGCGCAGAAGCTTTGTCTTAGCGATAAAGGGCTGAAAGGATTTAAGACTTCTTTGAAATCCCAAAGCAGACTTTTTTTTTTTTTTGTTCCATTTTAAACACTGGCTTAGTAAAACAGGGAATTGTTTTTTCCAAGACAACTGATTCCCCCCTGCCCCGACTGCAGCCCCGCTCCGAGAGCCCCTTCTGCTGCGTGCAGCCTCACCTTGAGATTGCTCTTGAGGATGAAGCTGCATAAAACACTGTTGCCACTCCTTCAAATCCAATTCAAAAGGACATCTAAACCTCCCCTTAATTTCCACGCGACGTTGCCTTACAGCAAGTTTTATTAGCCTGCCAGGGATTACAAACTCGAGCTCAAGTTAACACAAACTCGCCAGCTGCTAATATATTTACACTGCACGATTCAAACATTAGTTGGTGGCGTAGCAGCTCTCACATGAGCTAAATTAATTCTGTAGTAATTAATACAAGTAGGGATGGCTCAGGTTAACTCAGCAACAAAAACATAACCTACAGGACAATTTACATGAACATGCTTCAGGCAAGGAAACGAGCAAAACTCTTCCTTGTGGGTAGATCTGTGGGGCTTCTTTTCCCAAGGAGAAGATGTTCTGGCCTTGAAAAAACCGCTGAGACAGTTAGGGGACATGTTAACGGGATATGTCTGCTTCTCCCTTCAGAGAAGGTGGAAAGGCTGACTTGCAGCAAGGGGCGAGGGAGCTCTCATTCGGACCGAGCCTGACCCCCGGCACGCTGTCTGCCCAGCGAGCCCGCAAGTGGGCAGCCAGTCCTACACGATCATGGGAAAACAGGATGAATCCAAACCACTGTTGTTTTGAGCATGTAAATAAGGGTCGTTGACGTGCCCTGCCACACCCTCCTCACCGTACATAGGCTCCTTGTGAGGTAAACGATTTTTTTCTTGGCTGCCAGAGGAAAGACTGAAATCTTGAGAACCGCCTCCTCCAGGCGCGCCGGATCCTTAACCGAGGACACGATCATGGGAAAACAGGATGAATCCAAACCACTGTTGTTTTGAGCATGTAAATAAGGGTCGTTGACGTGCCCTGCCACACCCTCCTCACCGTACATAGGCTCCTTGTGAGGTAAACGATTTTTTTCTTGGCTGCCAGAGGAAAGACTGAAATCTTGAGAACCGCCTCCTCCAGGCGCGCCGGATCCTTAACCGAGGATCACCAGGCAGAGGCATTTCACTTTCCAGTGAATAGTCTTGACCAGCAGTAACACTGTAACAGGCCATGTTTTCCCTCCTGATTGCTTATGTAATCAAATATTCACTCTCACTTTCTGTTTAATGATGGTGACTCCAAAGAATTCAGAGAGCTATTTTGGTTGTAATATTTTCTAATTGTTTCCCTCAGGAGGTGGAAAGACTTTAACTAGATGTTGTATCACCGCTTCATTACTACTTTGAGGTAGATAATATGCAACTTCACATGTGCCACAATTATTCCCTGCAATTAATACTTCCCTTTCATTTTTTGCCATTAATATCATTTTCCTACAGCCTAGTTAAGTGTTGGAGCTTGCATTTATTCCATCACTGATGAGCTATTGAACAAACCAGTACAACAAAGCAACATAACTTGTCTTTTTTTATAGTATTAGAGCTTATTACTAATTTAATTGCAAAATATCTGGACTTGTTGATTATGAGTTAAAGACCATTCCAAGTCCAGGAATGCTGGGATCAAGACATCCAATAGGGCAAGACTGCTACTGCACAAGGGCTGTGAACTTTGCTTACATGTTGTTAAAGTTGCCCCTTGCTTTTTCTCCCACTTCATTTTCAATATAGTAGACCTATGTTGTGTTGCTACTAAACCAGACCAAACTGAAAGCATGAACAAGTAAATAACAGACACGACCTTGCTTTCTTCACTGCACAAATGACAACAAAGCTTGCCACATTTGCAGAAGCCAAAACCACATTTATCTCGGTGATAATATGTCACAAAATAAAAAACACTTCATCTCACCCTCCAAAAGCCCAGGTAATTTCTTTGCTAGCTTCGGACAGGTTGTCTCTTGTATCCTTTTGTCTTTATGGCATCAGCTTTTAGCCAGGTAACAATCTTTTTAGCTTATTAAATAGTAACGGATGTAGAAAAGCTCAATAGTTCAGGACAGCTTCTTGGGGAGCCACCTGCATCAGAAGTGCAGGTGAGGGGAATGGAGCAGCCTTGATAAACACAATGAAGGCGCCCAACGAAAGCACCCAGCCTGTAGGCCCTGGGCTTTCTGTGACTCGTGGATCATGTTCTACTTCAGGTTCAGTCCTGTGGGAGTATTTTGTAAAAACTCCTATTAAAGTGGGATACTAAGGATATTAAGATATCAGTTTACTTTTAACCTATATTCTGCATCTTCAGAGGATAATGGGACAGAGACAGTCCCGAGATCTGTCACTTGAGGGCCTGTGACGCATAGTGAATGCGTTGCATGACAGAAGAGACCGACAAGGAAGACAGGAGGCAGCCACAGCATGTGGCGAACGCTGACAGAAACCTGCAACGCAAACACGCACACTAAGTCCACACTGGCCCACCGCACCGGGCTTGTTAGACCCCACTGACATCTTCCCAGGTGTGCTTAGGCAGGAGCCTAGACCTATGTTTTTAAGTGACATATCATGAAACCAACATTCACCTAGAGAGGCTTAGTTCTAAAATCCAGTTGAAAACTACTTAAAAGCAAATTTGGAGACCTTCACTCATATAAACCAGTAACAAGTATTTCAGACTTGCAGAACCTGAGGATTAACTAAGCCTAGCACTGGTGCAGTGCAACTCTAGCATGTTATCAATCTTGAAAAAAAAGGGGGCTGCATATCCACCCACCCAGCACTGAATTATCCCTTAAACAAACAATCAGACCTACAGCAAATTTCTTCTCCCCAAATAACTGCATTGCTAACAGACGGTCTTCGTGGCTTACAAAACAAGACAGAAGCAAACTCCAAAGCCAGCAAGGTATGACTAACACCCTCCTAAGCAAAGAAACCTGGAAATTCATCAATTCTGACAACTCTGGTAGCCAGAAAAGGTAGGCAATCCAAATCTTATGTATTTAGGTTAGAGACTTTGGACAGTACAACCAGCTTGCACATAGGACATACTTTTGTGGGCGAGAGATTAACAGAAACAAAATCACCTCTCAGCCTTAGACAAAGATCCTTAGAAATGTGCTGTGTTTCTCCCCACTGACATTACTGCATCTCAGTCTTCTCCGAACAGCAGAATTCTTCAGTAAAACATACCACTTCTGTATAGCTAATACTAGGACACTTTTCAAAGTTAGTCATATTTGCAAATAAACACAATTTGTGAATTTACCTAGCATTAAGAAAGATTTCACCCAAGTTACTTCAACATGCCCCTACTAACGTCCTATTAAAAAACATCCTGGCATGGTTACTTTCTTTTACTTTTAAACTTTAGTCCATGCTGGTACACGGTGCAGAAGTGCTGTGCACATACATTTTGTACTCTTCTCCAGAAACAGTGGCAAGGGATAGGATATTAGAGAGCCAGGAATATTTATCTCAAAATACCTTTCAATGTAGATCAGAACATACAAGAACCACAATCACAGTGCCATCAACTTCAGCATCTGGGTTTGATACAGTAAGTCAGTGTGAAAACTCCACAGGAAAACTCTCACTATTCTCCCCATTTACTGTGCACGCAGATCCTCTGCTGAAGTTTCCCCGTCCTTATGACATTATTTTTATGTGAGTTGACCAGCACTATTTAATGTGCTTCAGAAACGCAGCAGTACCAGAGGCAGTGCAATCATGGCACGCTCACAGCCCGGCTGCAAACAGCGGCCACAGCTCTGCTGAAGACAGTGCTGCCCTTCATCCCTTCTCCCCCAAGTCCACCCCTCCCTTTCTGGCTGTGGGTATTCCTGCAGCAAGGCTCTGCAGAGCACTTCCCGGCTCCAGATGGCTAACCCGAGGGCACTGCACCGGGACAGTCTTGGGCTCTGGCATTCAGCGTGAACATTATTTTTATGTAGCTGCCTCTCTGTAATTATAAAAATGTCAGCTCAAAATTGCATGGCAGAATTTCAATTAGTTTTTAGTTCTGCGGAAGATTATTGTGGCTTTTTAAAAGTTCACTTGATATCAAAACAGCCTAGAAAGAGCAAATGTAATTAAAATCTTCCAGGAACATTGTGGTTGATTAGAAGTTTAATCACCAGCAGCCAGTGAAGGAAACTGCAAATACCACCTCCACGGTCATCAGAAAAACAACTCAGCTGCCCGTGGCACATATAGCCAGCTCCAGATTTGATCATGTCTGTATTTTTACAGGTTACTGGTTATTGCTATAAGCATAGGGAGGTTTCACTATCTGCCCATAAGTACGCCACAGAGCACAAGAAACGGGATATGCCTAACTTCAAACATGCATTGCTGTATTTCCACAGAATTCCTCATCAGGTGTTTGTGCTGAAAGCAAAGTTTTCAACTCATATAGAAACTTCACACCATAGCTGATGATGACCGAGACAAGAGTTTGCAACCAGCCAGCAACAAACTTATGTACTGCATAGGCATTACAGATACGTCTCTAGTTCCTCTTTCATAATAAAGATTGAAAGGTGACGGCATGGGCCTCGGGATAATTATTCTTTTCAAGTTATGTAGGAATGTTTCTAGTAAAGAAGTAGCTTGATGAAGCTAGAAATAAAACATTTGTTATGCTTTTTCCATTCTTAAAAAGAAGGGAAAACACAACCAGTCATTGCATCACTCAAGCTTAAGTAAATAAAACCAAGCTCCAGATGTAGTATACGAAGGAAGCAGAGGGAGATCAAAATCATGTCAGATTTTATCATCCAACTGTTGTAAAAGGATAGGTTTCATTCCCCCCCCCCCCCCGATTTTTGTGTGAGCTTGCAGAGAGTGAAAAGTCACTAAGGATAAAACAAGTTCTCAGTTGACTTTAAGTCCTGAATGACTAAAGACGACTGAATGACAAAACCAAAAGAAGAATTTTTGAGCAGAGTTACATCTATGTTTGCACATAGAAAGTTTCACAATTGGTAATTGTCCTATCAGCATATTCTTAAAAAAAAAAAATTCTTTTAACTTGCTGCTTATACACATTTTTAAAAATCCAGATTAATTCCCCCTCTTTTTTTTTTTAATCAGAAGTCTGAATTTTCAAAGTAGCATATTTGAAGTATTTCATCATGGCATGATCATAGTCCCACATTAGCAGTAAGCTTGATCAGCTGTTTGCCACTTACACTTCTATATATCAGGTCAGAGGAGAACTGTGAGCAATTCAGTGAACACAGCTTATAAACCAATGGGAAAAGTAACCTTAAAACAAGAAACAGAAAGAAATTTGAATTTTGATGGTCACCAGCAGCAAATGCAAATTCTTACTAGGTCCTACTGGGGTTGTGTTAAGGTATCTGTAATTATGTTGGTCTTCGTATTAATAAAATCAATCTGTGTTTTAATAGGCATAGTTATTATGCAGTGATTACTGATAATAAGCAGTAACACTTGCTCTGACATTGACTCCAGGTTAATCAGAAGAAAATTTGTTGTCTTGAGGATGGAGGGGAAGACAGATTGGAAATAAGAAAAGTACACTTTATAGTTTTCAGGGAAGAAGAAAAAAAAAAAAACAAACAAAAAACCCAGGGCCATTCTGAGTGTAACACTTATTACTTAGGGGTAAAAGGAGACATTGCTTATGGAAGAACATCTACTGCAGTTCTGCAGCTAAAGCTCCGTGTTACAGAGGTCCTATAGCCACACAGAGAACTTAACAGTAATTAAATCTGAATTTTCCCTTTAGTTTGGAGGTGAAAGATGTTTTTTTTTCTATAGAGCTGCAGGAGAGAAAAGTGTTTATTCAAAAATAATTTCCTAATGAAGGAAACATCAACAACTGATAGCACCCTTTGCAATACAACATTCAACCAGTGTTGCTTTTTGACAGTCACAAACTTTGCATGCAGCTTTACATTAAACACCAAAGCCAAAACCTCACAATTTGCAACCAAGTTGGGTATCACTGCCCTTTAACAGATGTGAAACTTCAGAGATGCGAAACAGTGAGGAACAACGCAAGCACCTGCCCTCGGTGCGCTCCTTGCACTGGTGCTGGGATGGGCCAAGCCACAGTTCAAAAAGGAGTTAATGCCCTGCTCAGAAAAGGATATTTTCAGACACAGCTCCCAGGATTGCAGTGGGTTTTCATGGCCATAACACACAAAAATAGAGTATTTGATCTGCAGTGAGGCATCCAGAGACAGCATTTCTACCTCCAAGCTTTCTCCTCCCTCTTCAGTGTTATATGTGATCATCTTCTTTGAGAAACACTTTCTCTTTTTTCCCCTAAAATGAATCAGCTCTTAGTAGATAGTCCACTCATTTTTCTAATGGTCATTGATGCCTTTCAAATTTCTCTCTTCATTGGTGTTCCAATGCCTTCCAATTTAGTATCATCTACAAATTTCATTAACGTCCTGTTTAACACATCTTCTCAGTCAGCAATGAACTTGAATCAAGTCCTGCAATTGATTCTGGCAGCTCTCCACCAGAAGCCTTTCCCACGTCAATGCACTGCGCCTTTGTTCACAATCTTTCAGCCAGCTGTCGGTGTACGTGGCTGTGGTCCTATTCAAACCAGCTGGGACTTTTTTTTTTAATAAAATGGAAATCTGAATGAGGCAATATCAGCTGAGTTATTGAAATCCAAATATATCACATTAGGTGCGTTCTCTTAATCCACTGAAGCAGTTACAGCAGTAATTAAGTGAAAGTAAATTGGTCAAGACCATTTATAGATAAAACCTCAAAATAGAGCTCTGGGGAGCCATTAAAGCAGGTATCTGAAGAGAGGAAATATTTAAAAAATACAGTGCAATCCAGCTAAACTGCTTCAACAGCAATCACATAATCAGTCGTGCTAGACTAGTTATCCTTTAAAATAAAGAAATAAGATGACAACAAATACTGTTAGTTAGACCGCTATGTAAAGACCCAAAGGTGGATCTGGGGGAACGGTTCCTCTGGTCCAAGCAGTGGGCACTGCAGCCCAAGTAGAGATGGCTCCTGGATAGGCTTTAGCGGTGGAAAGCCCAGATTCAAGTAGCCTCCTGAGTCATTACTTGTACGTAAAACCAAGATTTGGAGCCATTTGTTATTGTCTACAAAAATCACTGTTTGACCCTGAACACCTCATTTCATTTCTTCAGGACTCGTTTTCCTCCCAGCTCTTTAATATGCTACAGGTTGTGATGCTTAATGATGGAAATGATAGAGTTCACCCTCTTTATTTGGGTAGGACATGTGCAGGCTGAGCGTTCACCAGGCAGGGATACAAGCAGGGAGCAAAGCCAACTTAGGCATGGCCCAGCACAAATGCACCAAACCAAAGTCTGAAAATTTAGCAGCGTTCGCACACCATGCACAAAACCATGATTTCTGCTAGAAATACACAGACATAGTTCTGCTACCTGAGCCGCGCTGCTGGAGGAGCACAGCACGAGGTGACAGCCAGAGGGAACGCGGCTCCGGGGAGCCTGTTAGCTCCAAAGCTCTTGTTTAACAGCTGGCTTTACCCACCCTCACGATGCTGCGATTGATTTCTGAGAACTGCAATATGACCACAAGTCTTAAGGGACTTGTAGCGGTTCCTTATGATTGGGTATCCACATTTCATAAACACCATAAAACATTTACCGAAATTTTCCAAAACACAAGACTTCGCAGAACATTAAGTCAAAACACCAAACCAGCAGTTTGGTGAGGCTCACAGCTGAAAGACACTGCAAAGCAAAACGTGCTTCTGCCACGCAGAGTCCCTTACTTGGGGCAGTAACTTTGAACTCTCTCAAAGTTCGCATTGCCCCACAGTGCGAAAAATCAGTTAAACAACATTGTTATTTTACAATTCCCTGCTTATATTGACTTTAAAAAGCATGTCTCACTCCAGTGTGGCCTGCTTTTGCTCAGAGCTAGCACTTCAGAAAAAAGCTATAAGGACTGAATACTAATCATCAAACATTACCTAAAGGTAAGTAGTATCCAGGCAGCCAAGGTATGCTAACAAGTACTGATTTTGCATCAGCTTCCTCAGAAGTTGGACTTTGGTTTTGAAATACATCACTATGACTCCTCCACTGGTATTAGCAGAGACTTAAAACCATCAGATTTCATGGAAAACTTAGAGCTAGTTGCTTGTATTAATCAGTTTAGGACCTGACTTGGGTACAATCCAGGTTTCTATTATTTACTACTCACATATGCTTAGTTAAATTTTTTCTAACATTTCTGTCTGATTCGTAACGACTTTAACAAGAATATTTAATATGAGCTATTAAATTTATTTTGACTTGACTAGGTTGTCTTAATTATTAAGGATTCTATTTAGATTAATACAAGGAAATCTCTTGACATATATTGCCTTGCAGCACGGAAAAGATTATGGGGAATGACTGTGTGTAAGAAGGCTTCTCTTTGAAGTGCAGTATTTGGGTAGAGACAGCTTGAGCAATGCCCGTTAGGCAAGCTTCACGTTCCACTGCTCACGCATGTATTAAAACCACAAGGCTCAAGTACCTAACGTGCTGCGAGTTCACGCACACGCTAAATGACAGCGTTGCCATTGTGCTGCCAGTCTAGCAGCGCCTTTCTTGTGTTGCCTACGCGCTGCGCAGCGTTGGCCAGGTGAGGAAGCATGGGTGGTTTCCTCTCACATGACAGTTATAATCCTGCATCCCAGAAGGGACCCCAGGGAGCATTACCATGATCCTTGCTGTGGGCACCCTTTGTCCCCCCCATCGTTGCTCCCACACGCGTTTTCAGCAGACAGCTGCTCAAAGGAACCACTCTCCTTCTAACCCAGTAGTTATAAATGGGCTGCGGTCACCTGCACCTCGCTTTGCCTCGGAAGAACAAATGGGGTTTTCATGGTTGCTCTGAAAATAAGTAAGCCAAGATGCTTTCACAGATGGAAGGAAGCAAATTTCACACAAGTCATCCCTCAAGCAAGAAGCTCTCCATCTCTGATGACCATCTCAGAATATTAGCAGTAGACTCATAACTGCCCACGAAGAATCTCAGAGACTATTCATGTCTATTGAAATGCAGAACCGGAAATAATGTATATCCCAACAGAATAATATCATAAAATTTTCAACAGAATTATGAAATTTTAAGTCAAGAATGAAAAGTGCCCTCTGGGCCAGCTGGCATTTTTGTCTCAATCCAGCGTCAGCAGAGAAGCTCCACTGCAGTTCTTCATGATGTTTAAACTGGATGCAGAATACAAATGTTTCACAAGTCGTTTTCTAAACTCATTTAATGTTACAAATTTTGCCCAATAAAGTATATTAAAAATTTCTTACTGTACTGTGAACATGAACCTCTGTTGCTAGGCTCTAAGCATCTCATTTCTATTCTCCTCCCAAGTCACAGGAGATGTGTTACTTTTCTACAAAGCAGCCCTCACTAGAGGTGACATAGTGCCACGCTGTTTGGGCTTGGACTACATGAACTTGAACATCAGGAGCCCAAAGAAGCAATGTGGTACCTCTTTCTCTGTCTTATTTTCAATGCTTCTCTCTCCATCCCAAGACAGGCTCCTAAACTCACCTCATTCAAAAGAATTACCTACCTTAAATTACAAAATGAAACAAAACACCCGGCAAACATGGTCCTTTTACACACACACACTAACCATTTGTCACGCACCTCTTGGCTGAATTGCAGGATCTCACTGAAGCGCGTTTTATTCTTTTTTCAAAGTTGTTTTTTTCCACCTGTTTTTCTACAGTCTTTTTCAATTTCTGTTTCATGTTCTATTAACTTATCTTCTGGTTTCCCCCATCTCAATCTCTTCCCCAGACCTCACCTGCTGTGTTCTTCCTCTCTTTCTATTGCCCTCACTTCTCCTACTGACATCTCAGTACGGACTTCTCTCCCTAGTTGAGTTTTAATCTCATTTTTCCTTCTTCGCACAGAAAACATCCTGTCCCCCAAAATGTCTTCTTTCTAGAGCAGGAGAGCATTTCTTACCTTGATATATTCTCTTCCTTACTTTGATCACTATCTGCTACTTTATTTCCACAGGTGCATCTCATCGACAAGCTCTGACTCCGTTCTTTGCTTTGAACCCTGCCAG
>NW_010529481.1:67374-71011 GCF_000687285.1 Phaethon lepturus | reverse complement strand
CCGTTCTTTGCTTTGACCCCGGCCAGCAGGTACCGGCTGGTGGGCCAGCCAGGGGTGTTTGAAATGCCTGCAGGAACTCGGCAGGACTCTCTACACCACAGAGGACCACAGCAGGGTCCCTCCTCCCAGCAAGGTGGTAGCTGCCACCTACCTCTTACTGGGTCCTTCTGCTGCCAGAGCCACAGCTGGTGAGCTACTGGTTTAGACTCAGTGCTTCACCTGAAAGCAATTTAATCCAAAGACTCTCACTGGTCTCTGAATTGAGGATCTCCTTGGTTCTCTCCCTTCCCTTTCTGAGTAGTGGGATCACAGTCAGCTGTGAGTTAAACACTCAATTAACCTTGCAGGAATCTCTTGCTAGACTAAACCAGGTAACCAAAGCCAGTCATAAAATTACCCTTTCCAATGCTCACATTAAATTTTATAGATAAAATTAATCATCAAATCAAAGGTATCAATTACAGATTTTAAGAAAGTATCAAACTAACTCAGATATTACATTAGCTTTAAACAGGCCCAGCAGTAATAACTGATCTGACAGGACTATAACTGGTGGCCTTGGTGGAGGTAGTAAGCTAACAGAGCCCGAGTGTTCCCTCCTTACCTGCATAGCCGGTCCTTCCGTCGTAGCAAGTTACATGCCACGCTCAACCTGCGCTACTGTTCCTGACTGCCTCGTCCTGCCAGGTTTGGGAACAGTCTGCAAGAGGACATACGCCCTGCAGGGACTGAGGCAAGCCTCCCGTACCCCTTGTTCTTCTCCTTGCCTTTCTTAAACATGAAAGTCTGATGACAACAACCTTTCCTCAGCCATCCACAACCTTCCCTAGTTGCTGTGTGTCTTCATAGATTATCGGTAGACAACTGCCCAAATCACTTTGACTAATGTTTTCTGCACCCTCCAGCAAATCCCACTAGGTCAAATACATCCCTCTTCATCACACAGTCCCCAGCCTGTGCTTCCGTGGCTGCCTCTCTCCCTCCCACCTCCAGTGGTAAACAGGGGCGGCTGGGAGGAGGCAAACCAGGCATTGGGACCCGCAGCCCTTCCAGTATCATTTGCTGCTGGGTGTCTCTGCCAGCTGTCAGCACAGATTTTTGAAGGCGGTTTGCAGAAAGCCTCATTGGGCTGCCAGGGTGGCCTGCATAGCCCCCACCAGGCACCTCCATGGGCTCACTGGCTTCTTACTGTAACTCTGCACAGTGCAGGAGCTGTACTTTCTTCTTCATTACAACATGTTTCTTCCTGCAGTTCAACTGTTACAGACGTTAATGGAACTTATCAGTATTAAACCCAATTAACTTCTTCAATAATTCAGCTTCTTGCCATTTATTAACCTAACAGTGGATTGTATATATTAATAATATTAAAGGTTACTCGGTATAAAACCTACTCATGTTGTTAAGTATGCTCACAGCTAAACCATCATGTACGCTCCCTGAGCACATCAGGTGAGCTGAACTCTCAAATTGCAGTTCTTACAGTCCCAGTGCATCCAAAACCCTGGGAATACAATCACCTCAAAGTACCATGATGTTTATTGGTTACTGGAGATCAACTTCTAAAACCATTCAACACACCTTTCCCACTCCTTCCCTGCTCGGCTACCCCAGTCAAGGGTTTCTTAAATGTTAATTAAAATGCTGATCTTCAGTTGCACAGATAGAACATCTTCTGCGTGTTTTAATAGTTTTTCACCTACAGCAGAAAGAGGCTGGCACTCTAAAGCTGTTTACAAGACATCACTGTTTTTACACTGCTCCAGGGATAAAAGCATTGAACCCAAAGCACACATAAAATGCAAGTCATAGAAAAAGTACAGCACAAAAGCTTCAGAAAGTATCGAGAAGTTGCAGTGTGCAGCACAGATGCTTTTCAAAAGCACACATCTCACTGCTGAAACCATGAATATGAGGCAGAGGCTTGGAAAATTATCAGTATTTCTTTCCAAAAGCTGTTACATAGTTGAAAATCAAAATATTAACATGGGAAAATTCTTTTCCCTAAGCCAAGCTCAAGGCACATGAATCAATGACGAAGATCTGCTTCACAGTTTAGGCAGGCGGTGGAGGGGTAGCTGAACATATTTCTCTTCTATCTGGTTTTACTTTTCTCTAATTAAACACTTCAGATGTGCAGAGAGATGTCACTTGGCTCCCACACCAAAGCAGGCTCTGTGTGGCTCTGGGGTATTTGTATTATTATTCCAAGGCAGCATTCTCAAATCATAGTTTTCATATGACTTCTTTTATTTCTTACAAAGACTTTCAGTCTCCTCAGAAATAAAAAATTTCCATGGAAACACACACCCATGAGATACACGTGACTTTGCTTCTGAGCTGGTATATAAGGTGCTTGGCTGCTGTAGCCCTTCTCTGCAGAACAGGATCGTTGGTTCAGTCCTTACTGGTTCTTTTCTCCTTCCTATCATTTATGCTTCTAATGAATTTGGACTAATCACACAATTGGGTCATCTTACATTCCAGCCTTCTACAGACATTATGCTTAGAACAATATCTACTAAAAAAAAAGCCAACCGCTAAGCCATTTTTTAGCAACATTTTCTCTCGTTTCTTTTGTAAGATCAGTAATTGTGATTTTACTGTGCTTGCTTCATAGGGCAGATTTGCTCCTTTCATTTTACTTTAAAGCTGTGTGATGACAGGATGTGTGGTTTGATGATGCAAATCCCCCTCTGCCTGCATTTTGCTCTCACTGGCTGCAGCCTGGTACAGGATGGAGAAGCACACACATCGCCCATGCCACCTCCCTCCTCGCTGCTGCTGCTCAGACCCAGTAGGTCTTGAAAAGGACAAGGAAAGCAAGTAGGAGAGGAGACAGGCATCACAAGGGAAAGATGAGGAGAAACAGAAGAGCTTCCACCCAGAAGACCCTGTTTCTGCATGAACATGCAACTGCTCTCACAGTCCTGACTTCATCCCCTCTTTTTGCTCAAGCAAAAGCCCAGTTGATAGGACAGACTCAAACTTGTTGCAGTTAAACTGTTTGTTTCTCTGCATTTTTGGTTTTATTTCTAAAATGAACACTTTTAATTAGGAAGGGAAGATAACCCATCTTCCTCCTACAGCGGTCCCCAGCACCGTGGCACCCCGGAGAGGCGGCCAGGCAGCCCTCCATCCCCGCAGGCTTCCGGGGGCACCACCACGCAAACAAGGCTGATTTTTCCTCAACCTGTGATGTGCTCACAACCTGCCGAGTTTTCAGAAGCAAAGAAGAAAATGCAGGCACCCCCCCCCCCCCCCCACGCCCCGAAGGGATCTCCAAACCACAAATAGCAGCTCTGAAACATACTTAGCTGTTTCTGAGTCTAAAAACCAGTAACTCAGCGCAGCAACAGTAAAACACAGAGGGAAAGGTGTCACCCTTGGAAGTCATGCTTTTCCAACTATATCAGAGGAATAAGTTTGTTTGGTTTTTTTAATAAATACATTTTATAGGCAATAAAAAAGAAAAAGCACCACCAAGCAAAGGAGTATTTCCCAATTCAGTTTAACATCATGGCACATGTGCATTAAGTATCATGACGGGTGGCGAGGCACTGGCACTGGTTGCCCAGAGAAGTTGCGGATGTCCCATCCCTGGAAGTGTTCAAGGTCACGCTGGGTGGGGCCTGTG